>NW_006921727.1:2300332-2302649 GCF_000298275.1 Orycteropus afer afer
AAGTAGGATTGCCCAACCTTCCTTCCGAGGAGTGGCTGGTGGGTTTGAACCGCCAGCCGTCTGGTTAGCAGGCAAGTGACTTAGCCACTATGCTACCAGAGCTCCTATAAACGATTAGCATAGTGCATTTTAAAAACTACCTCCCAGAGGTGAGGGGGCAGTTGACAAACAAATGTAGAAGGCAAATTCTATTGGCATAAAAAATCCAGAAAACAAATAAAACAGTGGAACTGAAAACACTTGGTACTCGTATAGACATATTCTCTATGCCAGATAAGAAGGGGAAGAATAATGATTCATAAAACAGACTATACTCACCTGAAAGCACTCAATCCTACATGATTCCTAAAGCTAAGAGTTGATTGTGTACAAGGCAAGATAAGGAGTGCAATAAACATGTGGTGAATGAAGGCTATGAATCCCTGCTTTCCCTGCATCTTTCTGCAGCACTGATCCAGCGGGTCGGTGCTTGGTTGAAGAACAAGCGTCTTGAGTTATGGTGCTCTTCCATGCATCCAAGGAATACATATACCTAGGGCAAACTATTAAAATCTTTTCATTTTCATTTGAGTCAGAAAAGGCACAAAAACACAAGTTCTTGCAAGAGAGCATGGTGCCTTAATCATGAAAGATAGAATTATAGTTCTTTTCTTAATTCTGAATAAAGAACTACATCCAAAATAATAATTATGTTAAGCATGGAAATCATTCCAATCAGGCTCTCAGATATTCATACATAAAATATATTTAGCCTTATGGTGAAATTAACAGAAATCACTATTAACATGTTACCTGTAGCAAACAAAGGAGCTCTGGAGGCGTAGTGCCTAAGGCACTTTACTGCTAACCAGAAGGCTGGTGATTCAAACTCACCAGCCACTCCTTGGAAGGAAGGTTGGGCAATATACTTCCATAGTGATACCGCCTCTGGAACCCGAGGAGGGGTCGCTATGAGTCAGATGTACTGGATGGTTTTTTGTTTTTTTTTTTTTTGTAGCAAACAAAAGGTCAAGCAGCAGCAGTAGAGTGCATTTCTAGGTATCTCCAAATACTACAAGAAAACAAAGTTTGTAAAAGATTGACATAACTGTTTGACCTAATGAAATTGAACAGAAGTACAAATGTTCAAAATTTTATGTTTTCCTTTTTTTCATACCATGATCTATTTTATGTAATTTTATAAAGAGCATATTTTGTACACAAATCCTCTACCACTAATTGAAAATGTATTTTGAAGGAAATGCATCAGTGAAATACTTTATTCATTTTCAGTAACAGATTTGATGACATTTGCAGAAATAGCTCTCCATTATCTACATTGTATTACTTGGTAAATTTAGCAGAAAGAAGAGGATGGAAAAATATGAAAACACAAAATGTGAAAATAATGAAACTTTAATGTAGCACAAAAACTGTGACAGATGTAAAGCCACAAAGAGTCATTAAATTCTTCCCAGTCCATCTCTTTTTATCTCTCTCATCCCTTCACTATCAATTATTCCTAATGTTGTTCCTTTTTTTCTGTTAGTGTCATGGAAGCAATATTAACTTATTCAACTTGCTTGTTATCTCTCCATCTAAACCGATCTCTGACACTAGAACTAGGACCCCTAAATATTGTGATAGAGAATTTCTTTAAGTGAATAAACTTGTAATAATTCAATCACATATGTGTTCAGTCATTATAGTATTCATGGTGTTTATTCCTATATTGATCAAAAAAAAAAAAAAAAAAAGAAGGCTAATGTATTTTGTAGCAGTTCTAGTAACTGGCTCATCATAAATTTGTCCATCTCTTAGACTCACAACATATTGCAATAAGAGCTATACTGTTCTTTTTAGCATGGATCAATGCATATGAAAAGAGCCATAAGCTGTGCTCATTTGTCATTGTCAACTATAGAGAGCCACCAAAAACACTTAAAATAAAATTATACTAACATCACCTGATGCTATCAGCTTTATTTAAAGCAATAAGAATTAATATGTCTTTAGGGTCTGATTTTAAGTTGTGATAGCTGACAAAGGTGTGGTCATTCACCTACAGCAATATTTAAAGCTTACACAGTATATAATGAAGCAAATACCTTATACTAGAAGGTTCTTTTCTTTGAAAGTTTTTCAGTGCTATCATTCTGCTTTCTAATATCTCAAATTTATAAAACAAAGTTTGAATGCTTCATGAATAATTGTTAAAACAGATACACACCCAAGTACATTAAAAAGGTATTTGTTGATCATATTAAAAACATGTTCTAAAAACATAACTTTCTAAGTAGTTGTTGTTGTGTGCCGTCAAGTCGGACCCCTCCTTGGG
>NW_006921727.1:2302749-2321928 GCF_000298275.1 Orycteropus afer afer
GAGGAGTGGCTGGTGGGTTTGAACCACCAGCCTTCTGGTTAGCAGTCAAGTGCCTTAGGCATTATGCAACCACAGCTCCCTTCTAAGTAGTGCAAGCAAGTAATAATTATGTGCCCCCTTCTTTATCAAGAATTTGGAAATAAGGAAAACAGTGTTGCTCTCTAAGAGTTAAATTATAAACACAACACATAATGGATTGTTTGTTAATGTTGTTATTAGCTGCCTTTGGGTGGATCTTCCACAGGGTTGGTTTTCTTTTTCTTTTTTCCTCAAGTGTTTTTTAAAAACCACAGGATTTTCAAAGCTGTGATCTTTTGGAAGCAGATCACCTCACTAGGTCTATCTCCCAACACAACTCTGGGTGGACTCAAACCACCAGTCTTTCAGCTAATAGTTGAGCATTTAACTGTTTGTACCACCAAGGGACTGCTTACATAATGGTTAAGATCAGAAAAATCTTACAAAATAGCAATCATAAGAAGATATGTCATCACCTGATTGAAGGCCATTATATAAGTGAAAGAATGTAGGCAGCAGTAGTCTGGTTGTCCATGAAAGAAAATGTAAGTTATTGGGATGAATTTTCACAGAACCATATCCAACAGCACTAGGTAGTTTTAATACTAGGAGAGAAGGCCATAATCCAATTGAATTTCTAGGCTGTTAATGATCTCACCACAATTTGCCTAGACTACTCTCCTACATACAACTTCCTTTTCCAACACATTCAGCGTTTTAACATTTCCAAACCTCTGCTCATGGTATTCTCCCACATGAAATAATAATTATAATACATGTCACTAATACCCCGGCACCATTTCTGCTCACTCTTCTGTTGTTGTTAGGTACTGTGGAGTCGCCTCTGACTCATGGCAACCCTATGCACAGCAGAACAAAACACTGCCCAGTCCTGGCCAGCTCCAGGATCCTTGATATACTTGAGCCCATCGCCACAGCCACCGTGTCAATCTATCTTGTTGAGGGCCTTCCCCCCTTTTGTTGACCCTCCACCTTACCAAGTATGACATCCTTCTCCAGGTAATGGTTGCTTCTGACAACATGACCAAAGTAGGTGAGACAAAGTCTGGCAATTCTCTCTTCCAAGGAGAATTCCAGCTGCACTTCCTCCAGGACAGATTTGTTAGATCTTTTAGAAGTCCATGGCACTTTCAGTATTCTTCACCAGTACCACAACTCAAAAGCATCAACTTTTCTTCAGTCTTTCTTATTCATTGTCCAGTTCTCACACGACATATGAAGCAATTGAAAATACCATGGCTTGTGTCAGGTGCACCTTAGTCCTCAAGGAGCCATCTTTGCTCTTCAGCCCTTGAAAGAGGTCCTTTGCAGCCAATTTGCCTAGTGGTACACATCGTCTGATGTCCTAACTGCTGCTTCCGTTGGTATCAATTGTAGAACCAAGCAATGGGAAATCTTTCACAACTTCAATCTTTTCTCCATTATCATGATGCTGCTTATAGGTCCAGTTGTGAGGATTTTCATTTTCTTTATACTGAGATGCAATCAACACTGTAGACTGTATTCTTGAATCTTCATCAGTAAGTGCTTCAAGTCATCCTCACTTTCAGCAAGCAAAGTTGTGCTGTCAGTGTATCACAGGTTGTTAATGATTCTTCCTACAATCTTGATGCCACGTTCTTCTTCATGTAGTCCAGCTTCTTGGATTATTTGCTCAGAATACAGATTGAATAAGAATGGTAAAAGTATGGTGATGCACTCCCTTCTTGATTTTAAACCATGCAGTGTCCCCTTGTTCTGTTAGAATGACAGCCTCCTAGTCTATGTACAGGTTCCTCATGAGTACAATTAAGTGTTCTGGAATTCTCATTCTTTTCAATTATATCCACAGTTTGTTATGATCCACACAATCAAATGCTTTTGCATAGTCAATAAGACACAAGTAAACATCTTTCTCGTATTCTTTGCTTTGAGCCAAGATCCATCTGACATCAGCAATGATATCCCTCATTCCACACCCTCTTCTGAATCCAGCTTGCATATCTGGAAGTTCTCTGTCAATATATTGCTGCAACCATTTCTTAATTATCTTCAGTAAGATTTCACTTGCATGTTATATTAATGATATTGTTCGATAATTTCTACATTCTGTAGGAATACCTTTCTTTAGGATAGGTACAAATATGGATCTCTTTCAGTCAGTTGGCCAGGTAGCTGTCTTCCAAATTTCTTGGCATAGCCAAGTAAGTGTCTCCAGCAGGGCATTTTTTTGTTGAAACATCTCAATAGGTATTCCATCAATTCCTGGTGCCTTGTTCCTCACCAATTTCTTCAGTGCAGCTTCAACTTCTTCCTTCAGTACCATTGGTTCTTGACCATTCATTCTTGATCATATGCCACTTCCTGAAATGGATGAAGATTGACCAGGTCTTTCTGGTGCAATGACTCTGTGTATTCCTTCAATCTTCTTTTCATACTTCCTGCATCATGCAATATTTTGCCCATGTTATTGTTGTTATTATGTGCCATCAAGTCAGACCCGACGCATAGAGACCCCTCCTTGGGTTTCCAAGGTGATATCATTACAGAAGTAGATTGCCCAACTTTCTTTCTGAGGAGTGGCTGGTGGATTTGAACTGCCAGCCTTCTGGTTAGCAATCAAGTACCTTAGGCACTATACTACCAGAGCTCTTATTTTGCCCATGGAATCTTTCAATAGAGCAACCTGAGGCTTAAATTTTTTCTGCAGTTCTTTCAGCTTGAAAAATGCTGAATGTGTACTTCCTTTTTGGTTTTCTAACTCCAGGTCTTTGCACATTTCATTATAGTAATTGGCTTTGTCTGCTCAAGCTGCTCTTTGAAATATTCTGTTCAGCTCTTTTATTTTGTCATTTCTTCCATTTGCTTTAGCTACTCTTCACTCAAGGGCAAGTTTCAGAGTCTCTTCTGACATTCATTTTGGTCTTTTCTTCTTTTCTCATCTTTTTAATGACCTCTTGATTTCTTCATGGATGATGTTTTTGATGTCATCCCACAATTCTTCTGGTTTTCGGTCATTGGTGTCCAATGCATCAAATCTCTTCTTTAGGAAAGGGACATATTCAAGGTCATATTTTGGCTCTTGTGGACTTGTTATAACTGTCTTCAACTTCAATTAATTGTTTTAATTGTCTTCAACTTCAAGTTTAACTTTCAAATGAGCAGTTGATGGTCTGTTCCACAATCAGCTCCTGGACTTGTTTTGGCTTAAGATACTGAGCTTTTCCATCGCCTCTTGCCAAAGATGTAGTCAATCTGATTCCTGTGTACTCCATCTGGTGAAGTCCATGTGTATAGCTGCTGTTTGTGTTGTTGAAAAATGTATTTGCAATGAATAAGTCATTGGTTCTACAAAATTCTATCATGAGATCTCCAGCATTATTTCTGTCACCAAGGTCAAATTTTCCAACTACCAGTGATTCTTCATTTCCAAGTTTTGCATTCCAGTCACCAGTGGTAATTAGCACATCTTGATTGCATGTTCAGTCAATTTTAGACTGCAGAAGTTGATAAAATCTTTAATTTCCTCATCTTTGGCTTTGGTGGTTGGTGCATAACTTGAATGATCATAGTATTAACTGGTCTTCCTTGTAGACGTATGGATATTATCCTATCAGTGACAGCATTGTATTTCAGAACGGATCTTGAAACATCCTTTGTGATGATGAATGTCGTGCCACTCCTCTTCAAGTTGTCATTCCCAGCATAGTAGATCATATGGTTGTCTGATTCAAAATGGCCAAAACCAGTCCATTTCAGCTCACTAATGCCTAGGATATCAATCTTTATGCATTCCATTTAATTTTTGACAACTTCTAAATTTTCTAGATTCATACTTCAGACACTCCATGTTCCTATTATTAGTGGATGTTTGCAGTTGTTTCTCCTAAATTTGAGTGGTGCCACATCCGCAAATGGAGGTGCCAAAAGCTTTAGTTTATCTATATCATTAAGGTTGGTTTTACTCTAATGATGCAGCACTTTCCCAGTCATATTTTGAGTGCCTTCTGACCTAAGGGGCTGGTTTTCCTGCAGTGTATCAGACAATGTTTCTGGGCTATTCATAAAGTTGCCCAGTTATGTATCAGACAGTGTTTCTCTGCTGTTCATAAGGTTTTCCCTGGCCAATTCCTTGAGAAGTGGATGGCCTCTTCCTTCTTCTGAGTCTGTCTCAGTCTGTAAGCTGTGTTGAATCGTGTGCACCATGTGCAGCCCTGGTGATGTTTGAGACACCAGTGGCACAGGTTCAAGCCTCATACCAACACGCAAGCCACCACAGTATGATAAACTGACAGACAAGTTTGTCTCCATTAGCTGTTCGAAATCTCTCTGCCCACCTCTTACCTGGATCCTGTGGCTCTATTGCCCCTGGCTTTCCACCCTTCTTCCTGCCTCTTAGCCTATCTCCCTCCCTTTACCTGGATTCCACGGCTCTGTGTCATCCCGGCTCTTCCCCCATTTCCTGCCTCTGGGTGTAGGGCCTGTCTGCTTCCCCTTACCTGGATTTCTGCAGCTCTGTCTTATCCCCGGCACCCACTCCTCTATAGAACCCTCCTCATGTCTAATAGAATTCAAAATCTTAAATGAATGAATAAATGCTCATGTTCAGACTAACTGAAAATACCGCTAGATGTGCTTCTCTGAAATAAAAATTCAAAATTTCAGATTTAGAATAATGACTAAAAAAAACTCAAACCAAATTCACTGCCATTCAATCCATTCAACTCATAGTGACCTCTCCTTGGGTTTCCAAGGCAGTATCTCTACAGAAATAGATTGCCCAATCTTTCAAGGGGTTGCTGGTAGGTTTGAACCACCAGCCTTCTGGTTAGCAATCAAATGCCTTAGGCACTACACCATCAGAGCTCCTAGAATGGCACTGGGGCAGCATTTGACCTCTTCTAACTTTATAAGGGGGGGTGGGGAGGAGGCTCAAGATCAACAGCCCAAGGCTAATTCCTATGAGGTTGAGGTCAAACATGCCTTCACCTTCCAATTTTTTACAATTCTGACAACAGCTCTCCCTCCCACAGCACTCTCCTTCTCTGCTGGGTTTGATCATCCATTGTAACAGCCACTCAGAACTCACAGACAATACTTGCAAGTATGGAGTTTATCAAGGAAGTAACAGGCTAAAATTCAGGATCAGAAACACTCAGGATATAGTTCTTCAATGCAGACACCCTGAAACCAAAGGTAGGTTTCTCTCTGGCCCTTGATCTCTCAGCCAGATGGCTGCCCTGATGAGGCAAGTGTTACAAGTTCTTTTAGTTCTGCCATTAAATGCTCAGAGGCACCCCACTCCATCAGTAAACCTAGGCCCAAAGGTACTCAACTTTCTCACTCTGTGCACAGTAAAGCCCACTGTTCTGTCTCATGTTGGTCTCTTGGCTCTACTGTCTCTGTTGTCTCCATTTCTCTGTCACTGCTTTTTGCCATCTCTCATATCACAGCTTCTGTCTCTTGGATTAAGGAGGTTCAGTACAGGCATCTCAGGTCCAAAAGACACACTCCACTCCTGCCTCTTCATTCTTCATGGAAGTGAGATTCCCCTCTTCCTGTTTTTGGGATGGCTCATTTCAAGCCTAGCAGAATGGCCAAACTGACCAATCCCCATGTTAGGGTTTCATACACCTCATTGGCATGGTCTCACCCCCACAAAAGTGCTATGCACTTTATTCACATTATTAGCAAGTTATCCAATCTCTTTGGGGGTCCACAAGCACCTCACATTTGCATAGTCCCACCCAGTCACTTAGTGGGAGTTACAAAGACTATGGCTAGAAGGGCCACACTAAGAAATTCAATGCACCACAGCTCTTTTACCAAGTCATAGTTTTTGTCTACTAGTGCTATAGAACCACAAGAAAACTCAAGGAAGAGGCAGTAAGATGGGTGATAGGTGGTTACATGCTACTATATAATGCTAATAGCTGAGTGTTTTACTCTCAGGTATAGTAGTGGCCCTAGACCAGGGAAGTAAGTGACACGAATGGTTAAAGTTTTGATACGTAAGAGGAGCAAGGGATGCAAAAACTGAACATCAGTAGCTTCTTTTATTCATATCCATTGTAGTAGTTACGTTTGTGTGTCAACTTGGCTTTCATCAGGACTGTGCCATTATTTGTCAACCTTGGAGTCTTAGCCTCAGCAGCCAGTAGCTGTCTGAGTGAAGAGATGCCTCTAGCTTCAGTGGGCGGAGAGCAAGAAGCAGAGCTGGAGTCCAAGGTCGAGGGGCTTTCGCACAGCCCCTAGAGCCTGGCACTTTAAACTCGGACTTCTAGCCTCCCAAACCGTAAGAGAATAAACTCCTATTTGTTAAGGCCATCCCATTTGTGGTATATTCTTGTCAGAGTGGCACTAGGTAACCAGAACATCCATTCTCTGACATATCACTAATTTAAAAACGTATTTCCCAGGAAGGTCAAGCTTGGCAACCTTACAAATTTTAGAGTCATGTGAGGTGGCAGATTAGCAAAGCAGTTGAGAACATATGTCTTGGAATCAATGTCATGTCTAATATGCATCTTCTGTGACCCTAGGGAAAGTGCTTAAATCCTCCCTGAGAATGTCTACAGTAGAAACACGCCTTACATGGAGTTGAAGGGAGTAGGGGTTAGACACTAAAATCAGAAGCAAAAATTCCTGATTGTCAAAATTATCCTTGGAAATCCATGTATAGATTTCTCTTTCATATTTTATAAATTACTTCTACAGATTCCTTCTCAAGAATGTTGACAAAGTTGTTGATTGAAGTTTCCTAGCTTATGAAATAACATGTTTCACTTAATATGTATTAAAAATAGTGTTGTAATTTTCTATGGTGTAATAACCAACCAGTTGCAGATAGTCTACCTTTTTTTTTTTTTTTTTTTTTAGGAAAGTGTCCCATAAGAAATCATTAAAATTACTCATATATGTTTTTCACATATTTTATCAAAATGCAGTGTTTTGGGAGCTTTTGAAGGGTATATAAATTCCAAACTGCTCAATTTCATAGAGAAAATTCCACACCATTGCTGTTATTCTTCTTCACACCTAAGACCACGGACTTGGATTTCCTTCTTCAGAGAGGCTCTTTGGTTGCAAATTAGAGGAATTTATAAAATCAAGTAGGGAAATTAAACAATAAATGGAAATTTGTCACAAGAACACAGGAACGGCTCATGGAAATTATGGACAGTTGGATCTCATGATGAGCTAGAACTAGCAACTGGAAAAAGAAAGCATCAGGAAACAAAATTCCTGTCTTTGATTTTTGAGGACTTTATGGTTTCCTGTGTCTGCTTCTCTGTGCATAAACTTTTCCTTTTTTCTCCCTTGAAACTCCCTTGTCATCAAAAAACAACAAACTCAGCCACTGAAGAGCACTGTCTGACTTGGGCCCAATCAACTATGGCCACAGTTGGGAGGGTAGGGATGATGTGGATGTCTATAAGCATTCAATCTCATAGTTTTGTTGTTGTTGTTAGTTACTGTAGAGTTGGTCCCCAACTCATGGTGAACCCATGCACAATGGGATTGGACCATTGTGATCTATATTGTTTTCAAAGGTCGATTTTTCAGAAGTTGATAACCAAGCCTGTCTTCTTAGTCTGTCTTAGTCTGGAAGTGCCACTGAAACCTGCTCAGCACAATAATAATACATAAGCCTCCACTGATACATGAGTGGTGGCTGTGCATAAGGTTCATTAGCCAGGAATTGAACACAGGTCTCTTATAAGGAATATAATTCTGGTAATTATACTACTGAGACACCACTGTCCCCTCAACCACATTGAGGGGAAAGACAATTCCAAGAAAAAGATTGTGAGTGAGGAAGATGCTCTAAAACCGTCTACAATATGTTTGTTTGTTTGTTTCTTTGTTTGTTTTCCAAATACCATCAACAGCAGACACTTGCATATGGAGCAGGCAGGAATACTTAGAAGAATTTCTCTATGATCAATGAAAGAAGAGATATCCCAGATGACCACAAGGGAAACATTGCAAGGTACTCAAAAATTAAGGGATTAATATTTTAGCTTTGTGGTTCCTTTCAACATTATCACCTAAGAGCAATTACATTCTTGTATCTACATGTAAAACAGAGAGCATAAAAGGAAAAATATCCTTCTAAATTACCTAAATGGCTTCTTGAGAAAATTCCTCTGAGGTGTTCAAATATAGCCTGGTTTTGTTTATGCTTACATAACTTGGTGTACTTCTTTGCTAATGACAATATTGGTTTTAAAACCCAAAGCAGTCAATCAGAAATAATAGCATGTTTCTGAAACAAAATATGAATCTTTAAAAATCCCAAATGTATAATAATAAGTTGTCTATCATGCCTGCAGGAAAATATTTCATTTTTGATAAACAGTCACAAGAATGTAAGATTGCATTTTTTTTTTTTTGATTTATGACAACATATTTTTCCTTGTGAATGGGCTACTGAATATCTAGAAATTACATTTTCATATAAATTGCATTTTTCAAAAAATCGTGATTTATTCCATTTAAACAAAGCAGGAGAACACTAAGATATTCGATATATGCATTAGACTTATTCCCTCTAGTCACTATCTTTTGCAGAATTACTTAAAAAGTTAATATTTTCACAAGGATAAATTATTTTCTGAATATAAGAAAAACCCATATAATATGCCATAAACACTTCTCTATTTGTAGTTCTGGGTGCTCTGGTAGCATAGTGGCTAAGGCACTTGACTGCTAACCAGAAGGCTGGCGGTTCAAACCCACCAGCCACTCCTCGGAAGGAAGGTTGGGCAATCCTACTTCCGTAGTGATACTGCCTCGGAAACCCAAGGAGGGGTCGCTATGAGTCAGGTATGACTCGACGGCACATAACAACAACAACAACAACAATTTGTAGTTCTAAAAAGTGGGGAGAATGCTGTAAATGTTTTAGTAGGTAAGACAATTTTTTATTGGTGCTTATGACAATGTTTTAATGGCAAATTTCAAAATAGTATTTTCTCCTAAAATTTCATAACTATCTATGAGAATGTGTGTTAGTTTCATAGAATATTCATTATGTTTGGATAATAGGCATAATAAGCTGTGGAAATTCTTTATTCTTTTGTTTCTGTCTGTGATAACAAACAGATAAATAACATAAAAGATCTGAAAGACCTCTTAATAGGAGTATTTGCTTCAATTATTTAGGATTTATTATGTGCCATTCATTGTGCTAAGTTCTTTAATTTATAAAGTCACTTCATCCTCCTAATAATTGTATGAAGTCAACACTATTATTACCCTATTTTACAGATGAGAAAACGAGGCTTAGATAAGTTAAGCACATTGGCTAAGATTTCCTGGAAAATAACTGGTAGAGCCAAGACGTAACCCAAGTATGTAGGATTTTAGAGCCTTTGTATTTAACTACCAAACTATTTGTCAGTTTGTTATACAGTGGTGGCTTGCACGTGGCTATAATGCTGGAAGCTATGTTCCCAGCATTTCAAATACTAGCAGGGTCAGCCACAATGGAAAGATTTCAGCACAGCTTCCAGACTATTTACTTCTGATAGCATGGTGGAAGAAAGCCCTGATGATCTACTTCCAAAACTTAGCCAATACAAACTGTATGGGTAACAACAGAATATTGCCTGATATTGTGCTGGAAGATGAGTCCCCTAAGTTAGAAGGTGCTCAAAATACACAGTGGTCACAAAAATAGGCTCAAGCATAACAATGATCATGAAGATAGCACAGTATCAAGTGATGTTTTGTTCCGCTGTTGCCATGGGTTGGAGCTGACTTATCAGCAATAAACAACAATTTATCTACTCCAGTATACTTTTCTGGAATGTAGAAATTGGTTTTAGTAAGATGGAGAATTGCCCTTGGGTTAACTGGACTCCATAAATTTTCTCCCTGATATGATTTGCCAGATTGTCTTTCTTAATAATAATATTAGAAAAATCCTTTGTGAAGCATGGAGTCTGAAGTAAAGTGAGTCTTTGATCAATGAGAATCTATGTGTCATCAGGCTACCCTTTTGCTTAAAAATATGTTTTCACCTTCTCTTTTAGAACCAGAACCCACTTCTCCAGGTCAACAAACTTGTAGGTTTTGGATCAGATCTCTCAAAATCCATAAAGTGGGGGATGGGAGGGGAATACTAAGCATCCTCCCAGAAATTAAGCAAAGCGGGGTGTGGTGGTTATGTTTGTGTGTCAACTTGGCTGGGCCTGGTTGAGTGGCTGGGCAGCTGGTGGTAGTTATTCCCCATGATGAGACTGGCAATCAACTCCATGGTAGGATCTACCACAAGCAGCTGAGTAGCTGCCTTTGGGATGTGGTCTGCTTCCTATATCTAAGGAGAAGATGGGAATGGTCTCTAGTTTATGGCATGCTTGGACCCTCTGTGTAGCTGTGTCATTGTTCAGCAGCCTGCCATGCTCTGCCAACCTTGGGACTTACAGTGGCCTGCTGTGTGGTTTGGTAATATCAGGACTGTGCCTTTTTACTTGTCAACCTTGGGCTTGTCAGCCTCAGCAGCCAGCAGCGTTCTGAGTGAAGAAATGCTTCTAGCTCCAGTGGGCCGGGAGAAGAAGGCAGAGCGGGACCCCAAGGTTGAGGGGCTTTCACCCAGCCCCTAGAGCCTGGCACTTTGAACTTGGACTTAAAGCCTCCAAATTGTGAGAGAATAAACTCCTGTTTGTTAAGGCCATCCCATTTGTGGTAGATATTCTTGTCAGAGTGGCACTAGGTAACCGGAACACGGGGCTTGCTGTTTTAACTCTGCTCTTCATTGAGCAGACTATTGACCAATGCACCCAGACTCCATTTATCCCAGCTCACAGAGCCAGCAAGAGATTTTCAAAGCTTCAGCTGTATTTTAACTCAAAATATCTTATATACTTTTTGGGATAAATTTAAGAGAATTTCCAGCAGAAATATTTACTTCATATCTTTATGGCTATCAATTCAATTCCCGTATGGGTATCAAGCACTTACAATTTAAAATATCTCTTTATAGTTCCTGGCTTTTATTCCCTAAAGCCTGATGGACTTGGAATATCTTTATTTTAATAGAACATTTGTGCTCAGATAAAATATTCATGCTATATTGTCAACTGACCTAGTTATCACCTTCTTATCCTTCAAAGACTAATTTCCTGCCAATTTGGATTAAATTTCTATTGCATAATTACCAGGAACCTCAGGAATCTCTATACTCTTTGCAATCCTAATCAGACCTTTAATTTTGCTTAATCACTTTCTGGTCCACAAGGACTGAGATATAGGATGTCTGCCCTCTATCCCTACAATTTCTTTCTTTAATGCATCAGTGAGTGATTTTTCTATACTTAGAACATTTTTATCTCTGTATTTGGACAGTGCTAAATATGGAATTTTTGAGTTTTTCTAAGTGATCCACAGTCATCACATGAACAAATCTGTCCTGGAAGAAGTGCAGCTGGAATGCTTCTCAAAGGAGGAATGGCTAGACTTCATCTCATCTGCTTTGGTCATGTTGTCAGAAGGACATTCCCTGGAGAAGGATATCATGCTTGGGAAAGTGGAGGGTCAACGAAGAAGGGGAAGACCCTCAAGGAGATAGATTGACACAGTGGCTGAAATGATGACCTCAAGTACAGCAAGGATTGTAAAGATGGCCAGGCCTGGGCAGTGTTTCATTCTGCTGTACATAAGGTTGCTAAGAGTCAGAGCTCACTCTACAGCACCTAACAACAACAACATCGCATAATAGGCATCAATGCTAAACTACAGAGACATTGAAGATACATAGCTGGCTCAAGTCTTCCTCCCACGCCAAGAGTAAACTTGATTGGCACATAGCTGAATTTACCCATTCATAAATCTTGTACTGTTATTTAAGCAAATATATATTGATACAAGAACAGTACTGAAAGCCAGAAAAAGTCAAAGAATATGGAGAAGTAGAATGAGCTGTATTTTTTGAAGTATTCTTCTAACTGGGCTTCCCACGTCCATTCTTTCTTTTCTACAGACCCATCTCTACACAGTAGAGCACACATTTCAAAATATAAATCAGATCACCTCACACTTCTACTTAAAGTGTTCATTAGTTTCCTATTACTCTTTAGCAAGACCAAATGTTTAAAATGCCTACAAACTTCAGATATAATCTGATTCTACAGCCTTGCTGCACTCCATGCCACTTCTTGTTCCAGCCTCACTGACATTATTTCAGTTCCTTCAGCATACTATGTTCCCTATCACCACAAGATATCTACACGTTTGGCATGCTTTTTGTATGGAATGTTTTGTCCTCATCCTTACTACCCCATCCTGCTAATTCCTACTCAGCCTTCAAATTTCCAAACAGATTGCTTTTTCTGGGAAATTTTCTCTGACCACCTCCTCCTAAAGAAATTGAGTAACAAATTTATATCACTTATATCATAATAAAAATTCACAAATTTTGTAAAATGTAGTTTAATATATTATTTCCCCACTAACATATAAGCTCCAGTAGGGCACAAATCATGTCTGTTTTTGTACCTCATTTTATCTCCATCACCTAGCAAATGTCCTGAAAAACAAAACCATTCTTGTTGGCTGACTAAAGCAATCAGTGTTTGTGGGTTAATTTTTTTCTAAAACAGGTTAGTAAAATCATTATATTTTTTTTTATTCTACATTTAACTTCCCAATAACCTACAAGACTATAGCCAGAACAATTCATTGTCATAATTCAGCTAAGGGAAAATAAGAAATTTCAAGTTACTGATCATAGCATTCGGGTTTCTTCATGTTGTTATTTTTTTCACAATTGCCATAATTGTGGTCTGGAGTCAAACAGGAAGCATAATCAGTTCTCATGACACCTGAGGAAGGTTGGGAGGGAAAAGTTGAAAATTACGGTATAGGAAGCAATCAGCTCCCAGGAATATCTTTAGATAGACAATAAGATCCTGTGATCCAGTAAATTTCTTACTATGGCCCGTCTAGCCAGTGTCCTCCATTCTGTGATGTATTGTAAATCCTAGCCTCTCTGCCTATGATTATGGTTCCATTTTTGGAGTGAGTTGCCCATTATGTTAATGAGGCAGGATTAGGGTGGCATATATCCTGAGTCACCACCTTACAAGAAGATGTGAGTCAAGTCATCACCCTAAGTTTCCTGGAAGATATGGTCTGCATCCAATATCATGTGAATGCTCTGGCAAAGTCATGAATGCTCTGGATCCTGCATCTGATTCATCATCATCTGATCTCTGGCTCTTAGGACTTGAGACAGCAGCCTACCATCTGACCTGATTCATCAGCTTCTATAATCTTGTGAGACAGGAACCTGTCATCTGACCTGCTGATTTGTGTTTGTTGGCCCCTGCAACCATAAGAATGAGGAGAATCCTCCAGACTGACACCTGACCCCTGGATTTGGGACTTGCCAGTCTGCACAACCATATGACCCACTGCCTTGGAGGTTCATGTGTTCTTGAGGTGTTAAAGCAAATTACAGAAGCCTATGATAGCAGAGAAAGTACTGAGGGGAAGAGGAGGAGTTGATATTAGAGGTGATGGAGTGGTACAGCAGGTTGGAAAAGTTGCACATATGGGACATCTTTAACTTCCACCTCAAAGGAAGCAGCCTTGTGCTAATCCTTCTAAAATAAATTATTCAAGCAGACCCCTGACAGCAGGATGTGATCAGCATTGAGGCAATGGTGAGAACAATGCAGGTCAATAAGATCTAAATCATAGCAAAAAATCTTCAGAATTGGGGAAAATGTTATAAAGAACAGCTGCAGCCAGGAAGGGAGTAGTGGTTTCATATGGGAATGCAATGATTACCACTGTGTATCAAAAAAGAAGATCAATACAGGATCAATATAGGAGCTAAGAGATCAGCTCTAGGTCATCAAAGTCTTGTATTAGAATGAAAACAAACTCCTTAATAAGGATATATATATATATATATATATATAAGCTCTGGTGGTGCCTAAGACATTTGACTGCTAACCAGAAGGCTGGCGGTTCAAACTCACTAGTCACTCCTCAGAAGGAAGACTGGACAATCTACTTCTGTAGTGATACCACCTCGGAAACCCTTGGAGAGGTTGCTGTGAGTCAAATCCGACTCAATGGCAATGTTTTTGGTTTTGATTTATATATGAGTTTGGTTTTGGTTTATATATGTATGCATTTTTTTGTTCAGTATCTAGCATAGTTTTCAGAACATGAAAATGTATCTATAATCAACGTATTAATGAGAAGGAAAGTCTATTTTAAACTTTACATTTCAATATCTGCAGACTAGATAATACTAATATATCACACAAGCTCTAGATTTTAGTGAAACATTCCAAATTCTGCACAGGGAGTGGAAATAATCACTTAATCTAAAATTTACACAAATTTTAATGAACTTCTAGACAACACTGAATCTATACACAGTCTGCAAGTTCCATATTTAATTTTGTTTCATAATATTCTGGTTCTTAGGCTAAACTTCTCTGAAATTTGCCAGTTTAAATTGTCTTTGTTCCTACCAAAGAATGTTGCTAATTTCTGAAAAGTACTGTTGTTGTTAGATCATGTTATTTATTTATTAAACATCCCGGTGACACTTGTAGGGCAGACTGAATAATTGATTTCCAAAAAAGACCCACGTCTTACTCCCTTGAGCCTGTGAGTGTTGTTTTACATGACAAAAAAGGACTTTTCAGATGTGATCGAATTAAGATTTTTGAGATGGCGAGATTATTCCAGATTATCTGGCTGAATCCTGAATGTAATCACATGTATCCTTTTAAAAGGAAGGCAGAAAAAGATTATACAACACAACAGAAGGAGAGAAATCAACGTGACCACAGGGGCAAAGATTGGAGTGAGGAGGCCACAAGCCAAGGAATGCTGGCAGTGACCAAAAACTGGAAGAGACAAGGAAAGGATTCTCATCTGGAGCCTCTAAAGGAAGCACAGTCTTGACTGAGGCCCAGCAAAACTGACTTTACATACAGAACTGTGAGACAGTAAGTTTCTATTGTGTTAAGACCCCAAGCTTGTGGTAATTATAGCAGTCACAGAAAATTAATTCAGTTTGTTAAAAGTGCTATAATAATCAATCAGTTGCATTTAGGCCACCATTTTTACAAAGGAAACTGTCTCCTCTTAGGTAAGCCAGCTTCCTTAAACACTTAACTCAGACTACCCAATAAATCATCTGTACTAAGTTTCATTAGACAATAATGACAACTATTTAAAGGCTCAAAGAATAGAAACATCCATTCAAAAATATTAATGCACTATAAGACAAAATAAACTCTTATTAAATTGCCTAATAGTTTATTGTGATATAGCATGCTCATAATAACATCTAAGAGCCACATGCAAACACCCTAAAATGATGTAAGTCTTTCCACAAAAATTTTATGACATTAGAAGGAAAGAAATCAATTTAAGATAAGCCCCATGCCCTCACTTCTCATGTAAAAGAATCAGGAGTGATAGACCTGTGAGGCACTACCCCTATTGTGGTAAATGGCAGTTGAGGGAAGGTATAATGAAAGATCTGAACTCTTAATGCTACTGGGGTTGCATTATTGTCATCCTATACAGTTGATGACTTGAGATTCAACCCTACCCCTATCTCTCTGAACAAGAAACATGGTACAAGGGCCATCTGGAATATCACATTAACTGGAACCTATATCCATCAGAGGGAATAAAAACTTGCACTGAAAGATATCCTTTCTGGGCTGGTGTTTAAAGAATTTGACCTCCTCCTTTACTGATTTTAAATAATGAATAAGCCTAGTCTTCTTTAAATTGCTTGAAGTAAATCTTGCTCAGTTGGACTGAAATATGATGCTGTGCCAAGAAAGATTTTGGTACGTAGTTCAAGAAACCAATCTGTAACAACAAAATATCTTATCACCTTAGGTATCTTGGTTGCCTCCTGGACTGATTTTAATATCATATCTCTTTCTCATCATTATTTGCACTTTGATATACTACTGCTCAAAATGATTTTTATCATACATCATTTTTACTACATTCACACCATAGTTACTACACTACTCGATTCAATATAAGCAGTGACCGAAAAACCAAATCCAATCCACTGCCATTGAATTGATTCCAATGCATGGCAACACTGTAAGACAGAGTAGAATTTTCTCACAAGGTTTTCAAGGCTATAAATCTTTATGGAAGCAGACTGCCGCATCTTTCTCCCACAGAACAGGTAGTAGGTTTGAACCACCAACATTTTGGTGACAGTTAATTCATACAGGCAATACCCACTTTTCATCAATAGGGGGAAAGTGAAAGAAACACTTGAAGAGGCAGGGACAATGTATATGCAGGAGTGTTGAGAATTTAACATCAAATAGTTTTTCCTAATACATAATTACTTCAGATAAAACACAGTATAATTGAAGCAAATTGACTTCTTGGCCTCTTCTGCTTCCCCTTTGAGCACTTGGATTCAGTTATTATGATAGATGATTCCTATCAACAGTTTCATTTTTTTTCTCCTTCATGCTAAAGTGATAACTAGGCTATAGCACCAGTGGAAATTACAACTTGAATTACTTACATGCTATCAACAGGGAAAAATATTCCTCAAAGCAGGTGAAAACTCTTTTTCAAAGTTTATTATCAGTAGGGCAAGACATTTTACCAATTGCTTGTTCATCCATATATTCCACTTTTTTCAAATGCAATAATAAAACCATTCTTGAAATTGAGAGCTATTTCTGAGGAGAGTCATAGATGACTGTTACTCTGTGATATTTGAAGCTGTGTGTCAACTTGGCTGGACCACAATTCTGTGTTTTAAGCAAGTGTGATGTGGGTTGTTCCAATGATGGGATCAGATGTATATGTTTTGAGCAGCCAGTCTGTTGAAAGAGAGTTTCCCTAGGGGTGTGGCCTGCTTCCAGTATATTTCTGGACGTCCTGGGAAAAGAGACATTCCTCTGTGGATTGGGATTCTGTTGTGCTGCCTACAACTGTCTGTGAGCCAACAACCCACCCTGCGGCCTGGAGATCTTGGATTCGTCATTCTTTGGAGTCAACAGCCAGTATACTGCTTGCCAACCTTGAGCTCCTCAGCTCCTACAGCTGCATAAATCGGGAAAAGCCTCCAGGTTGACATGCAATTCAAGAACTTGGGACTTGCCAGCTTCTACAAGCGTGTGAGCCATTTTCCTAAGATAAATTTCCCTTTCTCCATATATTTAAGTTTTACTGGTTTTGTTTCTCTATAGAACCCAGTCTAACACATACTCTTTCAGACCAAAAACACAAAACACGTGAGAATTTATTTATAGGTTTATAACTAGTACCCACGCATTATAGTTTACATATAGTTTTAGTGACCAAATGAGGATATTGTCTTAAATCTAATTACTTTAGGAATAATAGCAGTAAATCTGTGAAAACTTGTTTGGAATTTTCAGCAGGAGAAAGTCTTAACTCATATACTCTTGTCCAATGGAGGGTCTGCCTCTATAAAGAAAGGTGATCCTTTTTGATTGAATGAGTTGTTTCAGATAGGACTGCTTGAACAATTTCTCTTAGAAAGATCAGCATGAGGCTGGTCCCCATGGGGCGGAGGTTAAAGATGTCCCAAATGTCCAAACTACCATGCCACTCCATCATTTCAGACATTAACTCCTCCTCCTCCTCCCAGTAATTTCCCCACTCTTAGGGTTTTGTATTTCACTGTAACGCCTCACAGAACTCACAGACACCCAAGGATTCGTCTCACATAGTAGTGGTGGAGGCTGGCAGGCTGGCAAGTCCCGGGTCCATGAGTAGGTCTGGCAGATCCTCCCAACTCTTGGGGTTTGATGAACCTCAATCAGCAGATCAGATGATGGCTGCTGTCCCAAATCCAGGGGTGAGATGAGGATGAGCCAAGACACAAAGCCGGAGCAAGAGGAGAACGAATCTCCCCAGGAGATTGGTAGGTATACCCTCAGGGAAGCTAAGGGTGGTGATTTGAATTATACCCTCTAGCAAGGCAGGACTCAAGATACATTCCACCTGTGTTGCCCCAACAGAATTAACCTAAATCCCATCACAGAGTCGATTGCCAGTCATTATAGGGAATGACTACTACCAGCTGCCCAGCCAAGTTGATACCTGACCTTAACTACCACACCACCCCAAATAGGCATGGATAATGGGATTTACAACACATCACAGAATGGAGGACAATGGCTAGAAGGGCCACATCAAGCAATTCACTGCATTGCACCCCCTGGCTCTTCTAGCCATTAGCCTTTTCATAGTTGATCTAGCCATTAGCCTTTTCATAGTTGAAAGATTAATTTGCCCCTCCCAATCATATTACTGGTCCCAAGGTCATTAACAATTAGTCTTTCAGCAAGACAAAGAATCCTAAGGGTGAGATTATTCAGATACCAGCCATTCAAGTCTGCTGTATTTGTCCATCTGATCCAAAATTTTTTTTTTTTCTCATTATCATCCTTATAGTATCTGATAATATTTAACTGAGATGATATCATTCCCTTGTTCTGAGTCTGTCTTTAGGTATCAACACAATCTTGGATTTCCCCCACTGAATAACCCATTTATTCATTCCTTTACCTTCAGCTATTATTTCTCCTTCCTTTCATTCGGCATTTATTTTTACCCAGACTTTCCCACCTTGGAAGGGGACATCAAATTCAGCTATTGTGCCTATTCATATTGCTGGTAACAAGATCAGTCTAGCAAGTGCTTCCCACTCAGTCCATTCCCATTCATGCTGGGTATGGTTACACAGATACAAAACCAGCGGACTATCTCAACCACTGGGCAGGATGGTAGTATTCACTGTCAGCCCTAGTTTGGCCAGATGGGGAGAAAGTACAATCCATCCCATAAGGCCCTTGGAAATTCTGGTAAACAGATTCAGAGATATAGACAGTTTCTTGCTTAGGGATCACCCCAGCCTCTGGCACCCGCAGCTGCATCCCAGGTCCAGGGACCACAGTTTCTGGCAGGAAGAAAGCAACGTTAGGTGATGTGGGGAAAAACTGTACAGTGGCACCAGCATCCTCCCCCACCCCTTCTTCACCAGATCCCCCAGAAAAGCATAGGAATCTGTCAAGTGGTGATCCTCCCTTCGCCCTCCTCATGTTGAGTGTGAGCACACATTCATGAAGGCGTGTGAGCCAGCCCTTTATGCCTTTACCTCCC
>NW_006921727.1:2324863-2325799 GCF_000298275.1 Orycteropus afer afer
CCCAAATTGGTACAGTATCTTTTGTTCCAATCCTTTAATGGTGTTTTTGGCATTTGCATCTGTCACAGGATAAGCAAAGCCCAGTCCAGAGTAAGCATCTATTCCTGTGAGGACCCATTTATAGCCACCAGGAGCCACTGGTGTCATTGGTCCTATATAATCAACTTGCCAACTGTGTGCAGGGCCTTCCTGCCGGGGAATCTGTCCCATAGCCATCTGTAACCTCTGTCTTTCCTGCTGACAGACAGAGCAGTCCTTATTGGCATTTTATGCCTCAGAAGGTGCAAGAGGGATATGCCTTGATTCACCCCATCTCTGCATTGCTGTAACACCCCCATGTCCACTCATCTCATGAACCTAATTGGCTACCTCAAGGGAGCGTACCAACATATTCACTTGCTGGTTCCAATCACCTTCTGATCCAGGAAGGGCATTCTTCTGATGAGCATAGTGCTTTCCATAGGTCCATGCTCCACACAGGGGTTCCCTTAGTAGTTCAATTGTCATCGCCCATTTGCCTGACCATATAGCCAGGCCATTGGCGACTGCCCATGACATGAATCAGTGAAAATCCAAACATATGAGCTCTCACCATTGCCCAGTTCTTCCATGACAGCTAAGAAGACACATGCAGTTCAGTCCATTGGGCTGACCTATCTTTACCTTCTTCAATATGGGTCTTTCCATCTGTTGGTCTTAATGTAGCAGCTTTCCATGTCAGTTGTTGTCCATGTACCCTGGAGCTGCCATCTGTGAACCAAGCAGCCTTCTGTTGATCCATGGAAAGTTGTTCATAGGGCACTGTCCATGTGGCAATAGGTTCTGGCAGCTCCTCCAGTGCTTCCAGCGTAGGACCTATAGGGAAGGAGGCTACCTGCTCATGGATATGATGGGTGCCTCCTTGCATCCCTCCAGTTGCTTGTTCTTGAATAAACC
>NW_006921727.1:2326929-2328985 GCF_000298275.1 Orycteropus afer afer
AACAACCTGAGTGGGCTCGGGCAATTCCAATGGTTCCCATTTAGCATATCCAATCAATACTGGTCTAAGGGCACACTTACACGCCTTCAGTTTTATAATACCAGGTAGAGGGATATTTTTCCAATTAGACATAATATCCATACTGATAATGCATTCAGGTAAAGGAGATGCAACTACTTCGTATAACATCTGTTTAAATCTTCCAATTCTCATCCAAACTTTCACTTTAGTCCCATCAACTGTTGCATTCCCATATCCCCCTAGTCTAACCTTAGGCCCCTTCAACATTTCATTGACAGGCTTTAGGATGACAGTACATTGGGCTCCGGTGTCCAGGAGTCCCAAGAAGGTCTCTTCCCCACCCCCAGGCCATTTTACCTATACATTTGCATATAGCCTCAGGTCCCCTGCTAGCGGCTAGACTAGAAGACCCTGGCCCCCATGTCAGTCTCTGGCTTCATCAATTAGCTGAGTCTCTGCTTCAACTGGTCCTAGGTGAGAGTTCCTATTATTAAATTCCTCCTGAGTGAAGTGAATAGAACGAACTTGTCTAGGCCTCCTTAAGGTGGGGGGACCAGAAGGAGTTTCCATTGGTCCACCCAATCTCCTGTAGTGCTGCATCAGCACCCTTGTCTCTACTCCATCAATGTCTGCTATATTCATTCCATTCCTTAACAACCATCGAAAAATCTCCAACCTGTTGAGATAAGTTCTTTCCCTATTGCCCCTTTCCATTCTCCTATTAATCACTCTTATGCAGTTGGTGTCAGAAGTGGTGGGATTCGTTGCACTGGCTCCAGACTCATAGAAGCACCAGACTTTGTAAAAGAAAGAAGGAAGGGGCCCGGGAAGTGAAACTTTGGATTCTTAGATGGTTACTTTGTTTGGTGTTACCTCTTAAGGGAAATAATTGATCCAAAGGCTACAGCTTTTGGTCACACCCAGCCAAAGCCCCAAGGCCATATGCGTAGAATGGGATGATAATCACGGTGAAGAGATGAACCTGGAATGTCTTTAAAAGGATTATGTGTTTTGGATTATGTGTTTATCTGAATTTAGCATGGCTATTAAATGTTCTCTTACCTGCTTGTACATTAGAAACGATTATGGGGTATGTGGATAACAGAGAGCAGGTAAGTCCGCCTTCAGCCAATACTTGATTGGATATGTTAAAAGGGGAAATAGAATTTGCCCAGCAGAAACACAGGCTTTTGTTTTAAGCCCTGTGTGTAGAGAGTACTAGGAGCTTACGTAGAAAACCTGAGCCCCACCCAGTACTACTGAGGGAACAGAAGATTTGCATTTGAATAAGGACCTGAAAAGGAAAAAAATGACTGTTTGGCTCTTTGAATTTCCAGCAAGCTGACTGGTTTTGGGTGCATCCATAAGAGAAAGTCATGGTCAGTGAGAGAAACCCCTTCCAGGACTGAAAGTTAAAGGAAGCCAGTGAGTAGTAGACTTGTATGTTACTTGCTTGTGACCACCTGGATCCACCTGAGTGGAAAAGGGGAAAGTGCAGCAAAGAAGAAACAGGCTGAGTTTGGTACTCTTTGACCTAGGCCCAGAGGCTGGGGGTGAGAGGAAGGGCTGGCTGGTCGGAAGTGCAATGAATTGTGACCTTACGGGCATTGAAATAGTCCCTGAGGACTGAAGATGTAAGAGAAGGTGCTGGCTGGTCTGAAGTGAAGGGAAGAGTGTGACTCCCAAACTTGGCAGCTGGTACCCGTGACCTAGCTGGGATGGCTAAGACTGAGCTGACCAGAACCCAACCAAATGAAGATGAAGATTTTTGACACTGAGCTGGTGTTAAGTTGCTGCAATTTGATGGCTTGAGCTGGGCTGGACTTTGCTTGTTTATGGCTCCAGATGCCTGAAGTTTCCAAGCAGAACAGAAGATTCTCCAGAGAGAAAGGACCATGTTTGTCTCCTCAGAGTACTGGTTTGATAGGGATGGGCAAATTAGAAATTGGCTCTCTAAAATGGGGGGAGATAAAGGCATGAAGTGGCTGTCTTATATGCTTTCATGGGTGTGGTTATTCTTAAACTGATGGTGAAG
>NW_006921727.1:2329085-2344047 GCF_000298275.1 Orycteropus afer afer
CTAGAAAAGCCAGGGGGTGGCCTGCAGTGTAGTAAATTACTTAGTATGGCTTTTCTACCCATAAGTCATTGTAAACTCAGTGGTGGAATGAGCAACTGAGGAGCTCCTGAATGTAAATGTTATCCACCAGGGTTATATCTGTTGGGCGTGGCACAACACAACATTATGGGAGGTTCTCTCTCAGGTTCTTAGAGTTCTGATGCTATGATTATCTAGTTTGGCCACTCTGCCAAGCTCAAAAGGAGGCCTCGTAGAGGCAGAACTCTCTCTGACTGCTGGTTGAGGAAGACGTGCTGCTGAAAGAGACATGTGCTCCTGAGACACGCATTGCTGGGAAAGAGATGCAACAGACACACATTGCTGAGTAAGACACCGAGGGACCAGCACTGCTGGAAAGAGACTGTGAGAGACTGTTGGCTGAGGGATGGTGGGTTGGGAGAGAGACTGAGCATTTTTCCTGAACTTGAATTGTAGCCTGGGGTGCTTCCTTAATAAACCCCATAATCTGTGAGCTCTGTGTGGCCACTGCAGCGAATTATCGAATCTGGGAGAGAGGTGGTGGATGCTCTGGGAGGAACGGTTGGAGAAAAGGCTGGAGGGAAGCAGCATGCCTGGCCTAGCAGGAATAGGCCTTGAGCTATTAATGGTGATTCTGTCTTGCTCTTGTGGGATTAGAGGAGGTAAGAACATGTGGCCTCCTTGCCCTTTTTGTAGGACACACAAGTATGGAGAACAAAGAAAGAGCTACCAATCAGGTGAGTAGAATTGAATCTGGTGAGGTAATAGGTATCAATTTACCCAGTGTCTTAGAGAACACTAGAAAATATGATGCATGTTACAATTATGATGGTGATAACTATAGGCAATCCCCAGGTTATGAACATATGACTTACATGTACCCTGTAGTTATGAACCAACCCCCATAAAGCATATTATATTAAAAATTTGAACTACTTACAATGGTTCATAGTCACAAACTAGCACTATGTTGTGAAGTGCATCAAAACATTATTATTATCATTATTATTATTACTCATTGTTGCATCTAGATGGCAGCTTGCAAGCTTTTAAAATCCCAGTCACTAGTCGCCAAAGTAGGAGGTGGAACAATGTCTTGGGTAGTATGTTATGCCAATTGAGCTTGATGTTCCCTGAAACTATGGTCCCGAGCCCACAGGTTCAACTACTCGGTCCCTCTGGGTAGCTGGCTGTGACCAAACAGTAACTACAACCTTGCCCCTTGTCAGCTCTACTATACACCTGGGAATTCAGATCATACACATAAACTTATAGGACCCTTGTCTTCCAACCCTATACATGTTCTTGGGTACACTCCCTGCTTCATAGACATACCTACTAGTATATCCTGTCCACCCATCTGTCCACCCGTATATCCATGTTGGAGTTCACTGACAACACAATACTGTATGTTGCACAGTTCATTTGTAAGTCCATCTCTTTCTTCTCATATTTTATTATAAGTAATAAGGGGAAACCATGTAACCCCTTTAAGATCTTGCTTAGAAATCTCTTTAACCATATCTTTAACCATAAATCTCTTTGACCATATAAGTTCATCACTGACAAATTCTACCTTCCATCAAACATTTTAACATAATTCAGTCAAATTCTTTGCCATTATTTTTGTTATCTCTGTGCTGCTCTAACAGAAAATACCACATATGGCATGGTTTTAACAAACAGAACTTTATTCTCTTACAGTTTGGAGGCTTTAAGCCCAAGTTCAAAATGCCAGGCTCTAGGAACTGGGTAAAAGCCCCTCACCCCTGGGCTTCAGCTCTGCCTCCTGCTCTTGGCCCACTGAAGCTGGATGCTTTTCATGACTCAGACAGCTGCTGGCTGCTGAGGCTGACAAACCCAAGGTTGATGAGTAAAAAGGCACAGTCTCAATGCTACCAAACAACACAGTAGGCCATTGATTCAAGTCCATTGAAAGTCTCAAGATCAGCAGAACAGACCAGACTGCTGAACAACAGCTCAGCTATATGCAGAGTTTAAGTGTGCCATAAGATAGAGACCAAAGCTGCTTCCTATATATGGGAAGCAGACCACATCCCTAAAGCAGCTACTTAGCTGCTTGTGGTAGATTCCACCACAGAGTTGATTGCCAGTCTCATCATGGGGATTAACTGCCACTAGCTGTGGTAGCATAGTGGCTAAGGCACTTGACTGCTAACCAGAAGGCTGGTGGTTCAAACCCACCAGCCACTCCTTGGAAGGAAGGTAGGGCAATCTACTTCCATAGCGATACTACCTCGGAAACCCAAGGAGGGGTCACTCATAGTGAGTGGGTCCGACTCGATGGCACATAACAATAACAACAACAACAACAACAAGCTGCCCAGCACTTAACCAGGCCCCGGCAAGTTCACACATAACTTTAGCTACCACAGCCACTGCATAAAAAAGCATCACTCTTCTTCTATTGTCCAATTACACAATCATCATTTTCTTTTAAAGCCTCACCAGATATATATTTAATGTCCACATTTCTAAAAACATTCTGTTGCTGGTGCCAGATGTATTCTCTAAAATAATAGAGACTTTCTCTGTAGCTCTTCTCATTTCCTTCTGAGCCTTCATAAGAGTCACCTTTGACATCCATAATTCTATTAACAGTCTCTTCAAGGCAATCTAGGCATTTACTGCTGGGCACCTTAAAACTCTTCCAGCCTATACACATTACCCAATTTCAAAACTTCCACATTCTAGGTATCTGTTAGTGTAGCATCCTACTTTTAGGTATCTAGTACTATTATAATGGAAATACTGCATTTGGGTGGCTTTAACAAACGGAAGTTTATTTTCTCACAGTTTAAGATGCCAAAAGTCTAAATTCAGGTTGTCAGCTCCAGGATAAGGTTTTCCCAGTTGGCTCTGGAGGAAGGTCCTTGTCTCTGAGCTTCTGCCCCTGAGTGAACTTTAAGTGGCTTGGCATCTCTCTTCCTTTCTCTCTGCTTCTCTGGCTTTCCTGTTTAATCTTTTTTATATTTCAAGAGATTGACTCAAGATATATCCTACACTAATTCTCTCATTAGCATAACAAAAATAATCCATTCCCAAATTATAACCACCAGGCATAGAGGTTAGGATTTATAACACATATTTTTGGGGGGACATAATTCAATCCACAACACCATATTTTGAAGTTAAATTAAATCACAAAAGAATTGCTTAAATTAAACATGAACACAAAACCTAACATTATTAAGTATCTACAGTACTCCACATAGACCAGAAGACCGTCATTCAAACTGAACAAGGGAATACTGCATGGCTTAAAATCAGGACAGGAGTGCCTCAAGGATGTATCCTTCAGCACACTTAGTCTGTATTCTGAGCAAATAATCCAAGAAGCTGGACTATATAAAGAGCATGGCATCAGGATTGAAGGAAGGCTCATTAACAACCTGAGATATGCAGATGACACAACTTTGCTTACTGAAAGTGAGGATGACTTGGAGCACTTACTCATGAAGATTAAAGACTCCAGTCTGCATTATGGATTATACCTCAATATAAAGAAAACAAAAGTCTTCATAAGTGGACCAATAACCAGCATCACGATAACTGGAGAAAAGATTGAAGTTGTCAAAGACTTCATATTACTTGGTTCTACAATCAATGCCAAAGGAAGCAACAGTTAAGACATCAAAAGACATATTGCATTGGGCAAATCTGTTGCAAAAGACCCCTTTCAAGTGATGAAGAGCAAAGATGTCTCCTTGAATACTACGATGCGTCTAACTCAAAAACCAAAAAAAGCAAACTTACTGCCCTCAAGTCAACTCCAACTCAAAGCAACACCTCTTTGGGTTTCCAAAGCAATATCACTATAGAAGTAGATTGCCCAGTCTTCCTTCCAAGGAGTGGCTGGTGGGTTTGAACCTCCAGCCTCCTGGTTAGCAGTCAAGTGCCTTAGCTCTACCCCACCAAGCCATGGATTTTCACATGCACATGTCTCATATGCATGTGAAAACTGGACAATGAATAAGAAAGACTGAAAAAGAGTTGATGCTTTTGAGTTATGGTGTTGGCGTAGAATGCTGAAAGTACTATGGACTGCTAAAAGAATTAACAAATCTGTCCTGGAAGAAGTGCAGCCAGAGTGCTTCTTGGAAGCGAAAATGGCCAGACTTCTTCTCACCTACTTTGGTCACCTCACATGGACCATTCTCTGGAGATGGATACCATGCTTGGTAAAGTGGAGGGTCAACAAAAAAGGGGAAGACCCTCAACAAGATGGATTGACACAATGGTTGCAGCGATGGCCTTAGGTATAGTAGAGATTGTGAGGCTGGCACAGGACCTGGACAGTGTTTTGTTCTGTTGTACATAAAGTCACTATGAGTCAGAGACAACTCAACAGCACATAACAACAAAAACAATGATACTCCACAAATTGTTTTCAATGCTTTCTTTATATTTCTTAATTTAAGTTTTATGATAATCCTATGAGGTAGATCCTGATATTATCTCCATTTTAGAGGAAACTTAAGCACAATGGGCTGATTTGTTTACGATCACGGAGTTACTGAGTGGCACAGTCAGGATTTGAAGCCAGGCTCACTAACTCAAATGTCTACACCTTTATCAAGAAGTATGCTCCTGTCAGGTGGCCGTGGAGTCAATTTCAACTTAAAATGACATAGTAGAACTGTCCCACGGGGTTTGCTAGGCTGCAATTTTTATAGGAACAGATCTCCAGGTCTTTCTCCCAAAAAGTAAGTCATCAGGTGGGTTCAAACCCCTAACATTTCAATTAGCAGCCAAGTGATGAAAAATATAAGAATATAATGAGGCAAGCCTAAAACTGTATTATTCTTTTTTTATCATACATTGTTTTCAACCTCGGTCCTGGGTTATGCAAAAAATTAAACGTTGTTGATATTCTGATATGTGATTTCCTCTAACCTGAACCAGCACACACACAAGAAGTCTAAACAGCTAACGTAACAAGGCAATAAGGTTACATAGTTCTCTGCCCAAAGATAACTCCCATTACAAGATGAGAAGCACAATTCTAGTAATAGCTCTCTAAACCACAATATGTTAAGTTGTGATCAGCACAATCCATTCAGATGGCTTGTGTACACAGGTCTTCCTCCTGTACCAGTAGGAGATATTCTTTCATCAAAGTGAACAAAATCTTCAGGCTTCTTCCACCTAATCATCAAAACTTGCTCTCCTGAAAGGATAGACCAACTTATACTAATACATCCAAATAATAGCCTTAAATTTTAATTTAAAAAAATTGAGTCAAATAAATGATTCTCTAGTGCCTTGGTTATCTAATGTTCTTTAACAGAAACAACAGAAGTGAATAGCTTTAACAAACAGAATTTTATTCTCACTGTTTAGGAGGCTAGAAGTCAGAGTGGTGGCTTTAGAAGTCTTTCTCTATCTGTGTCTTCTGATTCTAGGAGGTTCCCAGCACAGGGAAACCAAATCCAAAGGATATGCTCTGCTCCCACTTTTTCTTTTTTGGTGGTAGTAGGTCACTCTGATCTCTGTTCACATGTGTAATCCTTTCTATATCTCAGAAAATACTGACTCAAGATACAACCTAATCCTATAAACTACATCCCACTTTATTAGCACAATAATCTCTAATCCTGCCTCACTAACATAAAGGTGAGGATTAACAACACATAGGATAATTACCTCAAATCATAAAATGGAAGATATTACAGAATACTGAGAATTATGGCCCAACTAAGTTGACAGATATTTTAGGAGGACACAATTCAATCTATATCACCAAGTAATAGAATATGCACATCACAATGTGGTAAGAGAAGCATTTGGAGGAGAAAGAAAGTAGGGTGGGCAGCCTTCCCAATACCCCTGAAATCCATCTTCATATCTGCTGTGAACTCTATGTGGTTTGAGCCAATGGTGCAGCCTCATAAAAGGACTCAGGCAAACAATTAAAACCAAATAATATTTGCACACATTTCCAAAAGCATATAAAAAGACAACAGTGAAAATATTTGAATATCAGTATAAATGTCATAGAAATTCTCAAAAAACTCACTGCCATCAAGTCAGATCGGACTCATAGTGACCCCTCCTTGGGTTTCCGAAGCTATATCACTACAGAAGTAGATTGCCCAATCTTCCTTCCGAAGAGTGGCTGGTGGGTTTGAACTGCCAGCCTTCTGGTTAGCGATCAAATGCCTTAGGCACTATGTTACCAGAGCTCCTATAAAGGTCCTAGGATAAAGGTCATATATATGCTAAAGAGGAGACTTGCATTTAAGCAAGCATTCAAATGCATTTTTGAATGAAGCTAAGCAGACAAATTAAGTCCCAGAGATATATAGACAACTTAAGTTCTTGAGGGCATTGTTGAGCAGCAAGGGGCAGAAAGATAATAACTGTTGTTTATAATCTCCCAAGCCTCCATAACATCATTGCAGAAAATCAAAGCCAACCCCTCTGTAGGGTGCAACTCCTCCCTAGTAAGGATTAATTGAGGTGGGATTCACTGAGACAAGGATCAGACGGGCATGTGTCCACTCTGATAGATGTTGAATTGTTTGGCTTTGTGTCCTTTTAGATGAAATGAATCTAATAGGCCAGGAAACAATCACTAAGAAATAGAATAGTACTTGCATACCAACCTATCCAGAACAGTAAATTATGACACATTAATTTTGAGAACTATTAATAAAGAATCATTAAAATCTGACAGAATGTCACTTGTTTTGAGAGAGGAGTGATAAAAATGCAAGTATGAGTTGTCTGTAAAAAGAGAGGCAGAGAAAATAAAAATCTTTTAGACAAACTCTTATTTTCCACATGCAAGAGAAGCAGAGGGCAAATGGGTGGAAAGTAGGTATCTCAGAAGTCTGTAAGACATGACAGACTTCTCAACATTAAAGTTGGAGTAGAGGCTATGATTTCAGGTGATGCTGAATAACTCTGGAGTTGTGAGAGAATTTATAAAAAGGCTAATATAACTGAATTTAGTAGCTTATGTGAATTTCAGAGGAAAAATATATTTGGATACTAACTTTCTACACAATCCCTCATGATTCACCTATGATCACTTTGAACTATTCTACAAGTATAACTTTCTGATATTTTTCAAACTTGAGATCTTTGAAGTATTCCTTTGATTCTCCTAAGCTGGAGCAGTGTGAGGTGTCTTGAGACCTTTAACTCTCAACAAAAAGTCCAATCCTACTTCAGAATTTTGGAAAGGAATTTGCATTACTATCATAAAAGTGGTTTAAAAAATGTTTTCAGTTATGCTATATCCTTCACCAAAGTGATTATGTTAAAAATATCCTCAGACTGCTGACTGACCTAGTAATCAAAGCCAGTTCTCCCAAAACCATTACAAATTAAATGAAATAGAGAGTTTGTAAAAGATCACTGTATCAAGAGGTCAAACTTCAAACCTCATCTCTGCAAATAACCAACTGTGTCATCTATAAAAATTTGTGTCGTTATCATAGCTCTCTGAGCTTTACCATTCCTCATTTAAAAAAAAAAAAAAAATTGTTGAATTGAGTAACAGAGCAGTAGTTGTCAATAGAGCCAATACTGCCGCCACAGAGAAGTCATGGAGGTGTTTTTAGTTGTCACAATGATTATAAGGTGCTCTTGGCATTTAGCATACAGGGTTACTTGTGATAGTCTGACAGCATGAAGAATAGTCCCACATCCCACAAGATTTGGAAATGCCCCACCAGACAGTCATATAAATGCAAAACCTGTTTAGAATATCTGAGCCTAGAACCTGTTCCTGTTTCATATAATACAACTAATAATACATAAGAAAATGTGTGAGTAGGAGTGAGTGTGTGTATGTTTTGAGCATAGTTTTTTGATAAAATTCTACACATTCTCTTGATCACATTAATTTATTTACAAATCCCTGTCTAACATTTGTATCACTTATAGGTCTGTTTCCATTGTCTATTTTTTCTCTTGGTCCCATTTGTCAGAATGCTTGATAATTTTTTACTGAATGCTATACATTAGGTGTGAATGGTTATCGAGATTTGGGATGTTGTTGTTTTTCTCCAAAAAATATTTATTTTAGCATAAAATAGATTAGGAATTAAGATAGGCTGAGCTTTGTAAGATGTCTATTTCTATTATTTGTAGATAGTAGTCTTTCAAAGTCTCAGCTGAGAGGCTGAGCTCCTCCTCTTTGGCAGGTCCTGAACTGTAATTCTTGTTCCTCCAGTACAATGACACTGCCAAAAGTTCTGCTTATCTTCTTAGCATCTTGGCAGTTAGTTTCTGTGAAGCTTTTTAGCTTCTCACTATTTACTGCTTACAAATTAGCCAATGTCTTGATGGGAAAAAGAATGCAGAATGTGCCTCCATTCTCTCCAGGATATTGACTCCTCCAGTCCTGAATGCCTAGGTCATTCTGAGATATTTTTAAACAGTTTTTATGTTTTTTCTTTTTGGAAGAAGGTTTCAACTGTCAAAATTAAGTCAGTCAGTACTGGAGATGAAATCTGGCATGGTTTTAAAATGCACTGAATTTTTCAGAAATAAAACTATTGTAAAAAGTGAAAATCATTATACTTTATTTTTTTCAGAACTTCACTAAAAGTCATATTGGTAGTGACAACAATTGTAGCTGACTACTACTGATACTGGGGCCCTTATTCACCCTGCAATCCAGGAATTGAACTCATCCCCATGGCTCAACTTTCAGCCAAATATTAGGTAGACCCAGAAAGTAAACATAAACACCAGGGAGGTACCTACCTTAGAATAATCAACCATAAGAGATCAAATGAGCAGCTTTTGCTCAGAGGTGAAGCTCAGAAGGCAGAAAAGGATAGGAAAGAAAGATAAATGGAAACAGGAAACACAGGGAGGAAGAGGAAAGAGCGTTGTTTGAGGTTTGCAGTCAATGTCATGAAACAAAATGAATTGTTGAATGAAAAACCAATTTGCTCCATAAACTTTCACTCAAATTACAATAAAAAGTTAAAAAAAAAAAAAAAAAAAAACAGTGGTAGTTGAGTCACCAATACAACAGTTACATCAGTCTGCATTTTCTACTGTTGTATTCATGATGGTTCTGTGTGCTTGTGTGTATATACTTAATTAATGCTTATTTCAAAATGTTAAATGGTGAAGTCCACATATATAGCCACTGTTTGTGTTGTTGAAAAAAGGTTATTTGCAATGAATAAGTCATTGGTCCTGCAAAATTCTAAAATGCGATCTCCAATGTCATTTTTATCACCAAGGCCATATTTTCCAACTTCTGGTGATTCTTCTTTGTTTCCAACTTTTGCATTCTAGTCAGTGATAATTAACACAACTTGATTGCATGTTCAGTCAATTTCAAACTGTAGAAGTTGGTAAAAGTCTTGAATTTCCTCATCTTTGGCTTTGGTGGTTGGTGTGTAAATTTGAATAATAGTAGTATTAACTAGTCTTCCTCATAGGCATATGGCTGTTATCCTATCACTGACAGCATTGTACTTCAGGATAGGTCTTGAAACACTCTTTGTAATGGTGAACACCATTCCATTCCTCTTCAATTTGTCATTCCTGGCATAGTAGATCATGTAGTTGTCTGATTCAAAATGGGCAAAACCAGTCCACTTCAGCTCACTAATGCCTACGATATTGATCTTTATGCCTTCCATTTCATTTTTGACAACTTCCAGTTTTCATAGATTGACACTTCGTTCATTCCATGTTCCAATTATTAATGGATGTCTGCAGCTGTTTCTTCTCATCTTGAGATGTGCCACATCAACAAATGGGGGTCCCGAAAGCTTTCCTCTGTTCACATCATTAAGGTCATCTCCATCCTGAAGAGGCAGCTCTTCTCAGTTGTATTTTGGCTGCCTTCCAACCTGAGGCACTCATCTTCAGGCACTATATTGCATAATGTTTCAGGGCTATTCATAAAGTTTTCCAGTAATACATCTGACAGTGTTTCACTGCTATTCATAAGGTTTTCACTGGCCAATTCTTTGAGAAGTGGATAGTCTCTTTCTTCTTCCGAGTCTGTCTTAGTTTGGAAGCTCTGCTGAAACCTGTCCCCCATGGGTAACCCTGCTGGCATTTGAAAAACTGGCAGCAAAACCTCCAACATCACAGCAACACTCAAGCCACCACAGTATAACAAACTGACAGACAAGTTTGTCTCTCTTAGTTGTTCCAAACTGTGCAGTGCATTTCCTGGTCTTTGCTGCCTTGCTTTCTTACCCTGCCTGTCCCTGGGGTACAAATACCCACCTTCCACTGGGCCCAGAGCTGGCTTACCACAGCCTGCCTCCTCACACACAAACTCCCACCTTCCACTGGCCCTGGGGCTAGCTTACCACAGCCCATCTCCATGCACAAAACCTCTCCATGCACATGCTCTCTCAGGAATGTAGAACCCTGGTGTTGGAATTGGTTAGTTTTGTCACTCTGCCAGGCTTAAAATGAGCCCTCCTAGAGGCAGAGAGAAAGGCCAGCTGGGAGAGATGCTTGGCCGAAAGAGATGCCCAGCTGAGAGAGACACCTAGCTGAGAGGCGGCAGCAGTAAAACCAAGAGACACAAGACAGAGTGGCAGGTTTATCTGGCCCACAGAGGCAGAGGCCAGGCCAAGATGCCAAGGGCCAGAGAGGTGTGTCTAAGGGCATAACAGAGGGGAGATTGTTCTGATTGAAGAACTGTATCCTGAGAGTGTTCCTGAACTTGAATTGTAGCTGTTGCTTCCCTAACAAACTGCATAATCTGTGAGTTCTGTGTGGTCATGGCAGGGAATTATCAAGCCCAGAAGAGGGTGATTGCTACAAGAGAGATGGTCAGTGTCAAGACTGATAAGAGGGTTAGAGGGTGGCAGCATATCTGACCTCATAGGAACAGGTCTTGGGCTGCTGATGGTGATTCTGTCTTCCTTTTGTGTAGGTAGAGGAGGTCAAAAGATGCCACTTTCCTGCCCCTTTGTATTGTTGTTAGGTGCTGTCACATCATCTCTGACTCATAGTGACCCTATGCACAAAACAAACACTGTCCTGTCCCACGCCAGCTCCACAATGGTGCTATACTTGAGTCCATTGTCATAGCCACTGTGTCAGTCAGTCTCCTTGAGGGCCTCCCCCTCTTTTGTTGACCCTCCACCTTACCAAGCATGACATCCTTCTCCAGGGAATGGTCCCTTCTGACAATATGAGCAAAGTAGGTGAGATGAAATCTGGCCATTCTCACTTCCAAGAAGCATATAGCTGCACATCCTCCAGAGCAGATTTGTAAATCTTTTAGCAGTCCATGGTACTTTCAGCAGTCCATGGTACTTTCAGCATTCTTCAGCAGCACCATAACTCAGAAGCATCAATTCTTTTTCAGTCTTCCTTATTCATTGTCCAGTTTTCACATCCAGATGAGGTGATTAAAAATATCATGGCTTGTGTCAGGCACACCTTAGTCCTCAGGAAGACATCTTTGCTCTTCAGCACTTGAAAGAGGTCCCTTGAAGCCTATTTCCCCAGTGCAATATGTCATCTGATGTCCTAACTGCTGCTTCCATTGGCGTTGATTGTAGAACCAAGCAATGTGAAGTTTTTGACAACTTTAATCTTTTCTCCATTTATAGTGATGCTGCTTATATAGGTCCAGTTGTGAAGATATTTGTTTTCTTTATATTGAGATATAATCAATACTGCAGACTGTAGTCTTCAATCTTCATCAGTAAGTGCTGCAAGTCATCCTCACTTTCAGCAAGCAATGTGTTGTCAGTGTACCACAGGTTGTTAATGATTTTTCCTCCAATCCTGATGCTACATTCTTGTTCATATAGTACAGCTTCTCAAATTATTTGCTCAGCCTACAAACTGAACAAGTATGGTGAAAGGACACCACCCTGGTGCACTCCCTTCTTGATTTTAAACTATGCAGTGTTCCCTTGTTCCATTTGAACGACAGCCTCATGGTCTATGTACAGGTTCCTCATGAGCACAATTAAATGTTCTGGAATCCCCATTCTTCTCAAGGTTACCCATAATTTGTTATGATCCACATAATCAAATGCTTTTGCATAGTCAATAAAACAGAAGTAAACATTTTTGGTATTCTTTGCTTTGAGCCAAGATCCATCTGACATCAGCAATTGATGTTCTACATCCTCCTCTGAATCCAGCTTGCATTTTTGGAAGTTCTCTGTCAATATATTGCTGCAATTGTTTTTGAATTGTCTTCAGTAAGATTTTACTTGCATGTACTATTAATGATATTGTTTGGTAATTTCCACATTCTACAGGATCACTGCCCCTGTAGCAATATAAAATATCCTAAACCTATTTTTTTTTTAATATTCTAGACCATCTATGGATTAAAAAGAAGAGACTAACACCTTGAGCCTTCTCTCTCCACCTTCTCTGCCCCAGCTTTTTCAACTATAGAACTCATAGGTTCATTTAATTTAGCACTGCACCTAAACATTCAGTACTAACTTTCACCGGGAAAAGGAGACCAGCTCAAACTGTGATGGGAAATATTAAAAGGAGAGTTTAAGTGGAATCTCTTACATATTCATGTTTAGGAGGTAAGGAAAAGGGTGCTGAGTTTTTGGGGAAGCTGCAGAAAATATCTGAAGTTGATACAACTGATAACAACCAATGTTGGGAAAACAACTTACTAGGGTAAGAATGTGAATGGTATACTCTTAGGAAGGGATGTCCACTTAGGTCAGCCAGTCAGGGAGTATGCCATCCACCTCAGAAAAAAGTACTAGGCTAGATAGAGTACCTTGAGATGGGCTAGAGGGAGGGTGTTATGAAATATTCTAAAAAGTCCATGAAGCACCCTTTGAGAGAAGAATCAGCATTTGAACATCTGCCACACTGATAGCCTCAATGTTACATTTTAATGGCAGCAATAAAATAAGACCTTGTCTTTTTCCTATAATTCCTCCTCCCTGTCTGACCGTGAAAAAGCTAGAAATAACATATAATAAAGTGAAGAGAAGAATCACAAAATTAGTGAAGAAATGGGTCATGGTCCCACTACCACACAATGCTGCAGGTTATGGAACCTGAGTTATGCCTGAGCTGTGTTGAGGTATCAGGGTGAGAGAGAGGGAAGAAGCTTTAAATTGTATGTGGAATGAAATTTTAATTTAAACTAAGTTGGATTTATTCATACTTGAAAATGAGACTATGCTGTATTTCAAAGTGACCGAAAAAGCTAATAAATTTGCCAGAAATCTTAGTGCATGAAAAGGAGGCCAACTAAGTGGGTATGAAGACAGTGGTGGATGGACTAATTGTTTCCCAAATGTATGCTATTAAATAGAGTTCCTCAACCTACCACTTAGGAGAATTTGCCTATTTTGAAAAAATGATAAAGAATAGCAAAGTCATAAAACTCCTTATGTGTTTCAATATATTAGATGGGGTCAAAGGGTGTGTGGGTTGAAAGGACCTTAAACATGTAAATCATTTAAAAAGGAGTTGTTACATAATGTTCTCAGAACTAGAGTTTAAATAGTCTGTAAATATATATGTTGTTGTTGTTGTCGGGTGCCATTGAGTCATCTCTGAGTCATAGCAACCCTCTTATGTACAACAGAACTACACACTACTCAGTCCTATGCCAGCCTCACAATTCTTGCCATACCTGAGCCCATCGTCAGCCACTGTGTCAGTCCATCTTGTTGAGGGTCTTCTCCTTTTTCATTGACCCTCTACTTTACCAATAATGATATCCTTCTCCAGAGAATGGTCCCTTCTGACGTGACCAAAGGAGGTGAGACAAAGTCTGCCCATTCTCACTTCCAAGGATCTTCCAACATATTAAAAAAGGAGCTCTAGTGTTATAGCGGTGAAGGCATTTGGCTGCTAACCAAAAGTCAGTGTTTGGAACCTATCAGCTGCTCCACAGAAGAAAGATAGTTGGGGCAGTCTGCTTCCATAAAGATTTACAACCTTGGAAACCCAATGGTGGTCACTATGAGTTGGAATCGACTTTATGGCAGTGAATTTGGTTTGGTTTTGGTTTATATATTAAACAGTATCGAATACATGAGTGTTCAGAAATTGCAAGATTGGCAAAATACCATTAAAATGATAACAACAGGGGAATTTTGCCTGTAAAGCAAAACAAAGCAAAGAAATAATAAGCTAAATGGTGAATTATTTCAGCTTCCAACTGAACTGCAATTGCCAATAACAATCCTTTCATGATGAGACATAAAAACTAAATGCATAAGAATCAAGTCATGTGATAAAATAGCCTAAAAAAAATAACTTCAAAACCTCTTGCTGCTGGTGATCAAAGAATTTCTACAGAAATTCATGATCAGAGGAGCGGAAAGTAGAAAATATGTGAGAGCACGCCAATACTTTGGAATACTTAGTCTAACTAAAATGGCTGACACAAAGTTTGGCTCAGACTCCCTTTTGTCTTGGACTCTGCTTTTGTTTCTGAGAAGGTAACCCAATACTGTTGAATGAGCAAGGGAGGGGCAGCTTTTCCCTAGTGGAGATGTTTTAAGTAGTCTGTAAATATATGTAAATAAGTAGTCTATAAATATATATGTTGTTGTTATTGTCAAGAGCCATTGAGTAGTCTCCAACTCACAGCAACCTTCTTATGTACAACAGAACCAATATATGTAATATATATTACACACACATATATATATACAACATATATCTATATCTATATATATATATATATAGACAACATGACCAAAGGTGGTGAGACAAAGTCTGCCCATTCTCACTTCCAAGGATCTTCCAACATATTAAAAAAGGAGCTCTAGTGTTATAGCAGTGAAGGCATTTGGCTGCTAACCAAAAGTCAGTGTTTGGAACCTATCAGCTCCTCCTATGTGTATATATATATATATATTTGTTGTTGTTATGTGCCGTCAAGTCAAACCCAACTCATAGCGACCCCTCCTTGGGTTTCCGAGGCAGTATCACTATGGAAGTAGGATTGCCCAACCTTCCTTCC
>NW_006921727.1:2344722-2359189 GCF_000298275.1 Orycteropus afer afer
GTCCTCTGGTTCTCGCAAGCGTAGCAGAGCCGGGAGAATCAAAACCGACACGCAGGGCCGCCGAGAGATGGGGCCTGGAGTCGTCTGGTTCCCGCAAGCGCAGCAGAGCCGGGAGAATCAGAACCGACACGCAGGGCCGCCGTTCCCAACAAAGAAAATAAATCCAAAAGGCTCCTCTGGGTCGGGCAGCGAGGTGCTTGCTCCAGGAAGCATATATCTGGAATGCTGTTTTTCCAGTTTGTTCCTCGGATAGTATTACAGGTAGGCCACACCCCTGGGGAAACTCCCCCTAGACTGACCGGCCGCTTAGGACATAGTCATGTGATCCATCATGAGAAACAACACTCACAAGTGAAGTCCAGCCAAGTTGACAGATCTTCAACTATCACAGTAAAAGAGGCTTTTGTTCTCCAGGTCTGTCTAACTTCACCCAAAGTATCTTGGAGGAGACATCAATTACAGGACTCATTAGAACTCCACTGGAACACACCAAATCTTGCTCTCCTCACTAATCCATATGTAGCTGAACTAGAAGGTATTAAAGCAAAGATATATTTGTCACAGCTTAAAGGAACTGAGGGAGCTTGGGTAGCATAGTGCCTAAGGCACTTGACTTCTAACCAGAAGGCTGGCAGTTCAAACCCACCAGCCACTCCTCAGAATGAAGATTGGGTGATCTACTTCCATAGTGATACCCTTGGAAACCCAATGGGGGGTCACTATGAGTCTAAGATGACTCGAGGACCCATAACAACAATGACAACAACAAAGGAACTGAAGCATTCATTAAGACTTGAAATGGAAAAAGTCATAGTGAAATAGTCATAGTGGGCAAGAGCAGACAAGCTTTCCCAATGTCACGAACTTTGAGGTCACTGGATTTGGTTTAAATATTTATTGCTTTGGAGGTTTATATAGGCAACTTCAGTTTATTTGATTGGGAATAATTTTCCATATAAACTATCAATATATTTTCTATCTGTTTTCATTTTTATTACTTTTATCTCACATGCCTTTAGGTTCTATAGACTAATAGTTTCTCTTAGTGAATACAAGCTATTGAAATTATTGCTTTGTGACTAAACCTCATTGTTTTTTGAAGTAGTTTTGTTCTGTCACTTAAGTTTTATTAATCTGTGTAGTTAAATCTTTCCATGTGTTTTAACTGAAAAGCTTTCTTTTATATTTTTCTCATTAGTATTTTAATCTGTATTATTGACTGGATTGATGATAGAATTATCAGATGTTGTGTAAAGGTCTCTTCTAATGTAATTTCTTAGAAAGCTAATATGCTGCCCATGTATTGAATCATACATATAGAAAAGATGTATTCTAAGGATGGACTTGAGTTCCCACTTTAAGCTTTATTGCCTTGCCACAGGCCAACTAGTTCTTCCAATATGGCCCTTCTCCATCCTTACTCTCATTAGACAATCACTGAAGACTGAGTGTTACAGTGAAGCACAATGAGAAATGAGATGGTGCCTGGCTATCAAAAAGTATAGTATCTGGGGTGTTAAAAGTAAAAGACTTGTCCTAAAACAAACAGCCATCTAAAGGAGCCATCACCAGTCTATGCAAAAGAAAGCACAGCACCCTAAGTGTGATCAAAGGATTTTAAACAAAATTCATGACCAGAGGTGGGAATGTATTAGACCTTAAATCTAAACCACTTGGTTTGTGGAAGTCTGTGGTCTACAGAGGGAGCCCTATCTCCATTTTGAGTCTTGACATCAGTTAAGATGCCATTTGAGTTTTTCTGAGCAGTAAACCAGCAACGTGCCTATGCCCAGACAGGTTTGGGAGAAAACTAGGGAGGTGTAGTTTGCCCTCAGTAAGAGTGTGGTTGAAATAGATTATACTCACACAAAGAACTTGGGAACTTGCCTAGGTGTGTCCTTATTGATTTATTGGAAATAGCCACATGTTATCTAATTTAAATGAAAGGTCATTGTCCTGGTATTATCTTGTAGCCACATTATAGCTATGACTCAGGGCTGCATGGTCATGAGTCATACCCTGACCACCATGCAGCCAGGTGCTCCAACCCCAAACCCAATCCTGTAACCCTTGTTAATCTTCAAATGTGTATATATCTCACTCATGGTCCTTTCCCCATTTTTGTAGCCCTGCCTATGACAATGATGAATTAATCTATTACCAATCATGATTTTGTGATGATTTCCTTCATTTTCTATCATATATAATATGATAGCCATGATCCAGCAGACTCCATTTGGCTTATATACTGTGTACATGTTCATGGTATCCTGGATAATCATCTTTGTTTTGTCTTTGTCTTGTCTAAGGCTTAATAAAAGGGTCTCTACAGAAAGAAAAGGAGCTCTGGTGGTGTAGTGCTTAAAGCATTTGACTGCTAACTAGAAGGCTAGTGATTCAAATCCACCAGCCACTCCTTGGAAGGAAGATTGGGCAATCTACTTCCATAGTGATAGTGCCTCAGAAACCCAAGGAGGGGTCGCTATGAGTTGGATCTGACTTGACAGCAATGAGTTTGGTTTCCGTACAGAAAAAAAAAATCTTGTTGCAAGCACTGTATGAAAACTCTCATTGTCTCTTTCAGGTAGCAAGATAACCACTGGAATTATTTTGCTTCTGTATTAGATAATAAAACTTTTAAATTCAAGCACACATTGAAATCCCAAGTGAAATACAACTTTTATACTTAGTCAAGAATTCCAAAGCATGCATTTCTATTTAGCTGAATGATGACTCAAAGTGACATTCCCTGCTATAGCATTCTTTGAAAATACAGTAGAATGCCATCATGAAGTGCTTTGCTATTCCAGTTTCATTTATTCTCCAGATCCCATCATGCCCCCTGAGCACCCAAGGACACAAAGAGCATCACACTCACCATAAACAAGGAAAACCTCTGTCAAGTGTTGCCTTTACCTCTAGACCTTGGCAATGATGGTGGACTAGTACATCGAATTTAGCTGATAATAAAGCAGTGACAATATGGGATTTAAAAAGTAGAGATACACAAAAAGGGGAAAACCACTAACAATAATCAACTTACCTAAAATGAAAATTGAAGTCAATAAACATGTAAGCTCCCTACTTCTTACCAAACTGCAACAGGCCTAAACTTTGGAAGAATCTATCATACCATGAAAATTTAATATAAACAGATCACATTAGCCATTATACATTCTTCTATTTAAGGAAAGTTTTATTATTTTTATTATTAATACTTTTTGAACAATGATGGCATTGTGCTTAATTTGCTAACATTATCAGGGTATTTAAAATAATAGAAGTGTGAAGTAGGGGAAACTGAAGCAGTAATTATGATTAAAGAGCTATTTATATTTCTGTCAAATATACTGCCATTTCTTTTTATATGATGGCATGGAATTATTTAGAATTATAATATTTATAAACTGGAAGGAAACACAGAGATCATCAAGATTCTCATTTAGCTTTATTATTTTGTAAATAAAGAAATCTAAACCTAAAATAAGATTGTCTGGGTTATACAGTTAATTAATGGCACTGAGTGGTTAATTTATTTATTCATCACATATTTCAGTGACTACTGAATTTAAGGCAGTACCTTAAGGCTTATGGAAAATATTAAGATGTTAAAGACCCAGCCTAGTCTTGTAGAGACTTATGTCCAAGAATGGAGATAAGACATCTGTCCATATAACTATAATACCAATTGTTACTATAAGACTGTCTGGAATGTGTACAGTATCTTAAAGGAAATTAAGAGCTATAGGAAATCAGAAACAGGAGCTAAAACTTCAAAAAGGAAAATTTAGAATTGGTTGGAGGAGGTAGGGGAGGCTGGGAGAGAAACAAAAAGGAGCATGAGCAATTAAAGGGGGATATTGATTTGGCTTAGTTTGGTGAGTCAACCGGTTAAGATATAAAACAAGAAAGTAGTGTAGAGTTATGTTGTGAAAAATCTACTGTACTGTATTATTTTCCTAGGGTTTGTGTAACAAAGTACCACAAACTAGGTAACTTAAGGCAATAGAAATGTATTGTTTCATCTTAAAAGCTTTCAAGCAGCCATCTAAGATGCAGCTAATGGTCTCTTATTGTGGGAAGTGAAGAAGAGTGCAAAAAACAAGGATATTTGGAAGCAATCAGCCCTAGAACACAATGGCTGTTGAGACCAAAAGAACTAGATGGTGCCCGGCTACCAATGCCAACTACTCAGGAAAGGATCAAATCTGGAGATCCTGGATAGAGTGGGAGGAAAAATGTGGAACAAAATCCAAAATGTCAATAATGACCAGAATTGGATTCTGGTGAGACCCCCAATACTATGGCCCTGGGATACATTCTGGGCCTGGAATAAACTCCCAGGGGCTGACTCTCAGCCCAGTAGTAAACAAGATATACATGCAGACCACTCAACCCAGGGGGATGCACCCACATACTCTATGGAAATGCATCCCTTGGAGAAATCAACCATGGGCCACCAGAGGAGCAACATTCACATGGAGGAAATGTAGGACACACAGGAATGCATAACTCTGAGGGGCAGGGTGTGGGAGGAGGTTACTGGGCAGGGAAGGGAGGAGACTGGGTTAGGGTTGGGGATGGCAAATGGGGAGTAAAACTAAATGTACATGTAATGTTGAATGTAAATCAAACTCTGTTCTGTAAACTTGCATCTAAAGCCAATAAAAAAAAAAATGGCAATAGAAATAACATATGATCCAGCAATCCCCCTACTAGGTATATATCCTAGAGAAATATCAGCCATGACATGAATAGATATATCGATGCACATGTGTTAAAAAAAAAAAAAAGAAGAAGAAAGAAAGAAAAAAGAAATGTATTGTTTCCGTTCTGGAGGCTAGAAGTCCAAAACCACAGTGTAGTCAGAGCAATCGATATTGTATCTGAATGCGCTAAGGAAGACCCTCCTTTGCCCTATCTTCTGATGGTTCCCAGCAGTCCTTGACAGTCCTTGGCCTGTAGATGCATCACTCTGATCTCTGCTTTTGCATCACATGGTTGTCTACTCGGTGTCTGTGTATCTTCTCTTTTATAAGGACAGCAGTCAAATAGGATTAGGACTCCCCACACACAAATTCTACTCCAGTATGACCTCATATTAATCTAACTAATAACATCTTCAAAGATGCTGTTTTCAAGCAAAGTCACTTTCACAGGTACTGTGGGTTAGAACTTCCACATGTCTTTGCAATCCATGGGAAAAAAAAAAAAAAAAAACTGCCATCCAGTGGATTCTGATTCATAGTGACCCCCATTGGGTTTCCAAAGCAGTAAATGTTGATGGAAGTAGATTGCCTAGTCTTGCTTCCATGGAGTGGCTGGTGAGTTTGAATCATCAATCTTCTGGTTAGTGTCTTAGGCACTGTACTACCAGAGCTCCTTAATCCACCTTGTAAAGAATGCTTAACTTCATTGTGTAAATATTGAGAACCAATGGAAGGTTGCCATACAGGGGAGAAATACAAAGAATTGTGCTTTAAGAAAATAAATTCAGCAGCAGAATTATTAGATGGTTTGGATAGCTGGGAGCTGAGATGGAACATCATTCCAAAAGCCCAGGTAAAATAATAGTGCATAAAGATAGTGGTGGTAGAGGCAGGTGACATTGAGGATCTCCACTTTAGCTCAATATGGCAAAGGGTGAATTCAGGAAAAGAGATAGGAAACTCACAGCTGACTTCAGAGAATGAAAGGTCCATGGGAGGAAAAAAAAAAATGTGTCTGGAGGAAAAGAGGACTTCAATCTAGAATATAATAATAAGAGAGTCCCAATTTGAACTGAAGTGTTTGATTTCTAAAGCCTTTTTCTCTTTTCCTTATTATAACACTATCTTTCCTAAGCATTAATTGTTGTTGTTGTTGTTGTTGTTTGCCATCGAGTCAGCCCCGACTCATAGAGAACCCCTCCTTGGGTTTCCGAGGCAGTATCACTACGGAAGTAGGATTGCCCAACCTTCCTTCAGAGGAGTGACTGGTGGGTTTGAACCGCCAGCCTTCTGGAGAGCAGTCAAGTGCCTTAGGCACTATGCTACCAGAGCTCCTAAGCATTAATTAGAAACTACTTAATTAACTGCCTACTGTTTTTATTAGGAGCCACGGACTCTATTCAGACCCTTGTGACCCTGTGTTCAACAGAACAAAATACTGCCTGGTCCCACACCATCCTCACAATCACTGCTATGCTTGAGCTCATCGTTGCAGCCACTGTGTCAATCCATTTCACTGAGGATCTTCCCCTTTTTGCAGACCCTCCACCAAGCATGATGTCCTTTTCCAGGGACTGGTCCCTCTGGATAGATAATATGACCAGAGTCAAAGACTGGCCATTCTCGCTTCTAAGGAGCATTCTGGCTATACTTCTTTCAAGACAGATTTTTTTCATTCTTCTGAAAGTCCATGTTATAGTCAATATATACACCAACACCATAATTCAAATTCTTCTTTGGTCTTTCTTATTTATTGTTTAGCTTTCACATGCATATGAGGCTGTTGAAAAGTCAATGGCCTGGGTAAGGTGCACTTTAGTTTGTAAAGTGACATCTTTGCTCTTTAACACTTTAAAGAGCTCTTTTGTGGTAGATTTGCTTAATTCAATACAACTTTTAATTTCTTGATTGCTGCTTCCATGTGTGTTGAACGTGGATCCAAGTAAAACTAAATCCTTGGCAACTTCAATCTTTTCTCCATTTATCAAACTGTCCAATTTATGAAAATTGCCTACTAGTTAACCACAACTAATTTGTTTTCAGTCATGAATTAGAAACTACATCTTATATATTTTCATGGTTCAATAACAGCAATTTTTATATTTTTATTTAATAATAGTAATTTTACATGATTATAAATACATAAAGTGCTTGCAATGTTCCAGGTATCATTTTTAGCACTTTAATTTTCATAGCAACCTATTATCTCCATTTCACAGACAAACTAAGTCACCAAAAAAAATAAATAAATACTGTTGGGTCAATTCGGACTCATAGAATTGACCTTTGAATTGAATCCTATGAAGGACAGAGTAGAATTGCATCACAAGTTTTCCAAGGCTATAAATATTTATGGAAACATCTTTCTTCCTCAAAATGCCTAGTGGGATTTAACCACCTACCTTTCAGTGACTTTTCCTTGAGGATCTGAATGCTTAACCACTACACCACCAGTGCTCCTCAACTGAGGCATCCACCCAAACCAACCGCTCCCACTGCCGCCAGGGCAATTCTGACTCATAGCAACCCTACAGGGCAGAGTAGAACTGCCTCACAGTGTTTCCAAGGTTGTAAATCTTTGTGAAAGCAGACTGCCTCATTGTTCTCCTTAGATCAGCTGGTGGGTTGGAACAACTGATCTTTTGGTTAGCAACCTAATACCTCACACACTGCACCACCAGAGCTCCTTCAACAGAGGCCCAAGAAGACCAAATAACCTGCCTAAGGGTAACTGAGAGAGCTGCGTTATTGAACTGAGGCTGCCTGGCTTCAGACTGTGATTTTTTTAACCACTGGAGCTCTGATGGCATAGTGCCTAAGGCATCTGACTGCTAACCGGAAGTCTGGCAGTTCAAACCCACCAGCCACTCCTCGGAAGGAAGATTGGGCAATCTACTTCCATAGTGGTACAGCCTCGGAAACCTAAGGATGGGTTGCTATTAGTCGGATCAGACTCAACAGCAGTGCAGTGAGTTTTGTTTTTGTTTTTGTTTTTTGTTTGTTGTTTATGCTGACTCAGAACCTCCCCAGATGTTGCTCCCAGCTCTGGTCCAGCCTCCCTGCCTTCTCCAAACATGTGAGAAGATGGGGATGCTGCTGTCCTCTCTCTAGGTAAGATGCAGGAATTCAATTACTGGCAGTCTTTGGGTTATGAACAAGATCCATTCCTAACTATGTCTTTAATTCTTTAAGTGGAATTTGTAGGTGAGATGAAACAGATGCATATGGCTCTTACTTAACCTTTAGTGCAAGAAAAGATTTGAAGCCTTTTCAATGATTTAAAAGTTGTATATGCAGCAAGTGAAGGTCATTGTGCAGAATTTTTTTGCAATTAGGTTTGGTTATAAGGAACTCTGGTGGTACAGGGGTTAAGGAATTTGGCTGCTAACCAAAAGTCAGTAGTTTGAACTCACCATCAGCTCTGTGGGAAAGTGATGAGGCAGTCTGCTTTCATAAAGATTTACAGCCTTGGAAACCCTATGGGGGTCACTATGAGTTGGAATCAACTTGATGGCAGTGAGTGTGGTCTTGGTGTTGAGGGGTTGGTTAAGGAGCTTTGGTTGTGCAGTGGTTAAGGTATTCTGCTGCTAACCAAAAAGTTGGCGCTTCAAACCCATCATCCAAGCCTACTTCCATAAAGATTTACAACCTTGGAAACACTAGGGGGCAATTCTACTCTGCCCTATAGGGTCTTTATGAGTCAGAATGGACTCAGTGGCAGTGGGAGAGGTTAGTTTTAAAGGGAAGGCAAATTTACCAATCCTTAAAGAGCAAGTAGAAGTCATCCATTAAGTCAGATGTTCACCATCCAGGAACTGCCTGTAGTCAGGGAGTCTCTCCCTCTCTTTCTATTGGTCTCCAAGAAGCCTGCAGAGAGGCAACCTCTCCTTCAAAGGCTATGCATAGAATCAGACCTTGGGCCCAGCACAGGCAAAGACAAATACAAAATCATTTCCCACTGGCTTACCCATCATTTGCTTATCCACATTTTCTTTCTTTGCAAGTAGCACGTGGGAAAGAAGTAATAAAAGGTTGAACACAGACAGTCTCAGGTTACCAGCACCTAAGGGAGTACAAATGAAAGTTGTTCCCAAAAATCTCCTCCTTCAAGTTACCAAACTTAAATATTTTGAAACATTTGGTTCTCCTGTATCTTAGCATAGTTGATTTCTAATGATTTACTTCCTCATATCCTTATATACTTATATAAGGCAATAACAGTATTTGGAGTTTCCATGCTCGATGGCATAATTTCACACTTCTTGTCTAATTTTACACTCTCTTCTACCAATACAGGAGCTCTGGTGGTGCTGGCATTTGGCTGCTAACCAAAAGGTCAGTGATTCAAACTTACCAGCTGCTTCCAGGAAGAAAGATGAGGAAGTCACCTTCTATATTTACAGCCTTGGAAATTCAATGGGGTCACTATGATTCTGAATCAACTGGATGGCAAAGAATTTTTTTTTTTTTTCCTACCAATAGGAGCTCTGGTGGTACAGTGTTTAAGACACTCAGCTACTGATCATGGGTTTGAATTTACCAGCCCACTCTGTGGGAGAAAAGTATGAGAGTCTGTTTCTGTAAGGATTTACAGCCTTGTAAACCCTATGAGACAGTTCTACTCTATCTTTACACGGTAGCTTTGAGTCATAATCAACTCAATAGCAATGGGTTTGGTTTTTTTGGTTTCTTCGACTGATAGCCCAAAAGTCATTTAAAAGTTACAGTTTCAAGTGTATTTAATTAAATCCAAACAACTTTGAAGTGACTGTTACATATTTACTTGTATTATGTCCCCTTGTGGTTTGCATAGGAAAGGTGTGGTAGCTATTAAACACAGCAAGCTCATTAACAAAGATACATTATTTTAAACTTATTGAAAAACATACTGACATGACTGACTGTGAGTTATCCAATTTTACGTACTGTATATGTCAGATGGCTTCTTAAATCATCTCAAGAGCTAGCCATAATTCCTTAATGGGCAAGAGCTTCATCTTCCAGGGACAGGAGTAATTGCTTCTTTACCTTTCAAATCTCCATGCTACAACAGGAGATTAAATTGAACTTTCAAACAAGTAGCCCATAACAGACTTGTCAGTAGTTGAGCTTTATTTCTAGTGTGTTTTCCCCCATACAACACAAGCTCATACATTTATGTTGGCATGATGATACATGACTAATGGTGTGAGCTGTTTGCTAATCTAGTGTTTCTAATCTTCCTTCTCTCCTGAAAAGGTTTCCTTGGCTATCTTGTCCTGGTTTTCTTGGGTGCTGAAGTTTGAGAAGTCACAGTGGTAGATTACATTTGTTAATACTGTAAAATGCCAAAAACCCATCCATGGCATAATTATAAACACTCATGGGAAGTGGAGATAAGTGAGAAAGAATATCCTGCTCCCCCATGCCTCATGATAGACTAGGAATCATCTGCAAAATAGACCCACAAAGCATTATAATTAGCAATTTAAAGCACTTTACATTCACTAATTATTTAATCCAATCACCTCCCTATGGAGAATATTTAATAACATGCTGACCTTAACACAAGAAGATTGTCTTACTGAGCCCACCCCTACCCCCTGCCCAGTGCATGTGATGAGTTGTTTTGCTAATAGCAGGGAGGAAGGTGATCCTCTCTTTCTCACCCAGGCCTCCTGTGACCAACAATAAGCATCATCACTGGTTGATGAGTGGGTGGAACACAGATACAGGCTGTGGCTAGAGATAAGGGCCGAGACAATGGACAGCCTTAGGAAGGGAGACAATGCCATTCGTTTTCATTAGCTCCATGCACTAATCAGCTTGCTACTACCACAGGAGAAGAGGGTGAAGATTTTCTGTAATAAGTAAGGTAATAAAATCAGTATCATGCATTTAAAAATCTGGTTAAGAGTCATGAACCTGCTAATTTCAGCTTCTCAAACTTTTCTAGCATTAACTGAATGTGAAAAATTATATTTGGTATTAACAAGTATGGAGGAAATCAATGCCTTGACAACCTATTGGAGTTTTTAGAGACTGATTACATGGGCAGGTGCATGCAGAATGGAGTCTCTAGGTGGTGCAAAGAGTTGAGACCCTGGGTAATGCAAACAGTTAATGCACTTGGCTGTTATCCAAAAGGTTGTAGGTTTAAGTCTACACAGAGGAACCATGGAAGAAAAGCTTGGTTATCTACTTCTATAAAATCAGCTATTGAAAATCCTATGGAGTACAGTTCAAACACATGGGGTCATGATGAGTTGAAATCAATTCCAAAGCAACTGATGTACCAGATTGAGAAAGTAAAAAGAAGGAAAGTTCACAGATACAGACAGAGGAGGAAGTTGGAGCAACAAACTCCAAGAAGAAAAGGGACAAAATTGCAAGGATCATAAGAAATGTACTGGTGGATTCATTTGATGAGGAAAAATGGCAAAGTAGTTTTAATATAAATATTATACAAAAAAAAATGATTAAATCTCACAAACTTTTGTATGTATTGGTAGCTTGTCCATATCATCTAAATTTTTTTAACTGAAAGCAGATATTAATAAGTAGTGAAGACAACAAGCAATAAGAAAGCTCATCCTACATATAGCTGTGAGAAATGGCTGAGCAGAGAATGAAGGAACTTTACTCATAACTGAGTAAATATAGGAGAAGAAAATAATGTTTTAAGTCATTTTTATAAGGCATTTCTTTGACAGGGGATTTTTTTCTTTCCATCTGTAATGGAGGAAATCTTAAAGTAAAGGTTACTGTGACATGTGCAAGAACAAATGGCTGAGATTTAAACACATGTATAGAAAAAACCAGATACATCCAAATTCTCAAGATGCTCAATTCTCATGCAGCATACTTATTACAATGAACTGTTTAATTTCATCAGTGAGAATAAATAACTCATTCAAAATCACCCTTTTTGCCTTTTGTTTCTGTCCTTTCAGCACCCTCAGACTTCACAGTGGCCTCATGAGGCAGATGAGAGGGTGGGAATGAAACAACAGAGCCAGAAGCTGGGCCAGGATAGCAGAAACCTGAGGGGATGGGGAGAAAGCAGAGTGTGGAGGAGTCAAAATCGTAACAATGAAGCCTTGATGCAAGTGTAAAGGAAAGCTATGTCTGAAGTGAAACTGAACATGAGTAGTCACGAGTTAGCACGCAGGGTAGCCTTTTAATGAGGGCTGGGCCAGTTAGACTACTCTTATATGTGGGTGGAGGAAGTGGGAATATAACATGGGTGTGTGGACACCAGGAACCACTCCTCGATTTTCTGCCTGAGAGTTTTCCTACAACCTATCGACCAGTGATTAGGAGATGACGGAGCTCAGTATCCAGGAGCCTGAGAGTTAACTGCGTGGAAATTCTGGTTCTGTGATCTTGATCTTATCCCCCTCGACATCAACTCTCCAATATATAACATGAGCATAAATAGTATTATTGTTTTCTTGAGTGTTGTTGTGAGGACTACATTAATTACTGCTCAGTTTATAGTTAGCATTTAGTAATGACTCTTTTGAGGAAAGCGTTGTACATTCTCTTTAAAAGGCTCAACATCCCTGGGATAGATGAGGAAGAACAGATGTCCCTTTGAATCTCTAATTCCTTAGGTTTGTTTTATCTTCTAATAATTCCATTATAGAATAGGTAAGATGAGAGTAATGTGTGTATAGATATGTGAGAAAAAAGGATTAATAAAAGGGGGGGGGATATACAGAAAACTATTGAAAGAAATACTAATTTCACCCATTACTAATTTAAGCAGTTTTCCCTGGTGCCAGAAATATTTACTGAAACACACTGTGGGCATCAAATATTGACTGATTACTTGGTAGAAAACTTTTGTGAACAAATATTTTTTGCTACATAAGGGCAGTATTTCTGAACTACTGACCCTTGGCCTTCGTGCCTGGGTTTCATGTTCAGAGTTCTCTAAGAAAACTTATCACTTTTATATAATAAGCAATCTTCACAAAAGGCATAGAGCAATCCTTTCTTGTCTACAGTACTGGAGTTCTATGTTGCTTCAGGACATCTCTTTTCTAAAGAACATTTTAATATTGATTATCATTATTGTATTTTCTCATGTGCCAGCAAAGAAGACAACCTTTAGAATCAATTTGCACTCTTTAGTTCTTAATAAAGATTTTTTATTTACAGTAATACCCTTTAGATTTTTGGCATACATATCCCTTTATTGAAAGTCCAATCTGAATCTATTATTTTATGACCATAAGTGGTTTCATTTCCCTGAAGTGGAATGCTACTTGCTTTAAATGTAGGGTTGAACATATGAGGTACTCAGAAATTTTAATTTAAAAGCCTTAGGTAAATGGTCTCTGGAATGAGCTATTTGTATCCTAAAGTGTCATTAAAGATAATCTGTCATAAGTTCATCCAATATTTCATATTGTATCCTAAGTTTCATTAAATATTTATAAGAAACTGATAAGCACTGCTAATGTCACTTCCCTTTCAAAAGTGTACCTAAGCCACAAGCAAAGTTTTCTTCTTGAAAAGATTTGCTCCAAGCAGATTATCAGTGTCTAGCATGAAAGCCAGGCCTATTTATGAACCTAAATGCATAAGTTAACAGAAGAATTATCCTACTAGGTAAGGATGTTGGCCTATCCTATTCAATACTTAGTCACTGATAATTGAGGTAAATGGCTGGTAATTCAGGAAGCCCTGGGCTTGCTGCTCTAAAAATTCTCACCAGCAGGGTGAGTTCAATAAATGGCTCATTGACTAAATTTTTTATTTCCTCTTATGGGTCCTGGGAGCTCTGATAGCATAGTGCCTAAAGCACTTGACTGCTAACCAGAAGGCTGGTGGTTCAAACCCACCAGCCACTCCTTGGAAGGAAAGTTGAGCAATCTACTTCCAAGTGGACACTGACTCAGAAATGCAAGGAGGAGTCACTATGATCGGATCCGACTCCATGGCAGTGGGTTTGGTTTTTGGTTTTTGAAATGGGTCCTGTATTTTCCTTAGAGTTTCAAGGACAACTTATAGTACTAACATACAATTTGAAAAAGTAAATCTATATTCCTCAATCCTATTCCTTAACCATACATTCCACCTGTTCTTGCCCAACATGGTTAAATTTTAAAATGAAATACCAAACCAAACTCACTGCCATTGAGTCAGATTCAACTCATAGTGACCCCTTCTTGAGTTTCCAAGGCAGTATCACTACAGAAGTAGATTGCCCGATCTTCCTTCCAATAAGTGGCTGATGGGTTGAACCACCAGCCTTCCAGTTAACAGTCAAATGCCTTAGGCACTGTGCCACCAGAGCTCCTAAAAGTGAAATAAGAAATAAAATATTGATTAAAATTGGCTTTCATTTGTATAATAAGCTACTATGCTAATTATTTTATAAAGAATAAAAGAAAAATAATTCAAGAAAGATGTTCTCTTACCTCTTGTATGTTGTTGTTGTTGTTGTTATGTGCCATCAAGTCGGACCCGACTCATGGAGACCCCTCCTTGGGCTTCCGAGGCAGTATCACTACGGAAGTAGATTGCCCTACCTTCTTTCCAAGAAGTAGCTGGTGGGTTTGAAGTGCCAGCCTTCTGGTTAGCAGTCAAGTGCCTTAGGCACTATGCTACCAGAGCTCCCTTGTATCTTAGATTAGCATAAATAATATTAACTGAAAATAAAAATGTATAACTTCTTCTAAAACCTAAGAGAGAGAGGCAGGGCAAGATGGCGGACTAGGCAGAAGGATTGCACAGACCCTCTTCAACAAAGAAAAGGGAAACCAATT
>NW_006921727.1:2367139-2371604 GCF_000298275.1 Orycteropus afer afer
CAATGACATGAGACAAAGTATATGTGAACTGCTGTATGAAAAGTGAATTTACTCTGTAAATCTTCACCCAAATCCTAATAAAATAAATAAATAAATAAATAAAACCTAAGAGAAATGGTGTATACTCAGTCTATCAGTGGTCTGGATGTGAAGGGATATAAAACATGGGCATTTGATTGGTTCAAAGAAAGTTGGAGAGACACGGGGCTGAAAAACAAAGCAGCTTCTTTAGGAACAGTTTGATATATGGACACAAGGAAGGGCTTCCTTGTTCATGATCATGGGAAAAGCATATGCATACATATAGGCTTTGTGAAGACTCTGGTTCCCTGGGAATGCTATGTCCACAACTATTTCACCTACTTGGGAGCTGGCATATGGACTCTAACCAAAAACCAAACTCATTTCTGTGGAGTCAGACCCAACTCATAGCCCCCTCCTTGGGTTTCCAAGGTGGTATCACTACAGAAGTAGATTGCCCAACCTTCCTTCTGAGGAGTGGCTGGTGGGTTTTAATCGCCAGCTTTCTGGTTAGCAGTCAAGTGCCTTAGGCACTAGGCTACCAGAGCTCACTTCTAAATAAAATTTTGAGCCATAGAACTTGCCCAGTTTATCTAGAGGAAAGCAATGCTTGGCTTACAGTCATAGATGTTCCTACTACATAAGAAGCCCTACCTGACTATTTCGTTTCACTTGGATCCACAATCAACACCCATGGAAGCATCAGTCAAGAAATCAGATGACATGCTGCACTGGGAAAATTTTCTGCAAAAGACCTCTTGAAAGTGTTAAAGAGCAAAGCTGTCACTTTGAAGACGAAGGTGTGTGTGCCTGATCTCAATAGCGTCATATGCATATGAAAGCTGGGCAATAAATAAGGAAAATGGGAAAATTGATTATCAGAATTGTGGTGTTGGCGAAGAAAACTGAAAATACCGTGGACTACCAGAAGAATAATAGGAGCTCTGGTAGCATAGTGCCTAAGGCACTTGACTGCTAACCAGAAAGCTGGCAGTTCAAATCCACTGGCCACTCCTTAGAAGGAAGGTTGGGCAATCTACTTCCATAGTGATACTGCCTCAGAAACCCAAGGAGGGGTCGCTAGGCACATAACAACAACAACAACAACCAGAAGAATGAACAAATCTGTTTTGGAAGAAGTACAGCCAGAACACTCCTTAGAAGCAAGAATGGTCAGACTTCATCTCATGTACTTTGATCATGTTGTCAGAAGGGACCACTCCCTGGAGAACATGAAGTAAAGGATCAGCGAAAAAGGGGAAGACCCTCACTCAACAGCATGGATTGACACAGTGGCTACAATGACGGCCTCAAGCATAGCAAGGACTGTGAAGATTGCACAGGACTGGACAATGTTCCCCTCTGTTGTACATAGGGTCGCTATGAGTTGGTGACACTTAACAACAACATGGCTATTTGTGGTAGCTACATATTTAAGAGAATATAATAAAATTAAAAGTTTTTTTTTGCCAAAAAATATGAATGGGATGGAAATTATTTCATTTCCCATAATCAATTTAAATATTATTTTTTTAATTTTTTGACCTGGAAGTTATTATAGAGAATGGAAGAGGGAAAATTTGAAAGTGAAAAAGAAGAAATTAAATAAGTAAAAAGAAACTAAATAACTGAAAAAGGAAAGATAAGATCAAAGAAAGAAGAGAACAGTATGTCAGATAAAGAAGAGGTAACCACTGCTAAGAAGAGTGGAAAATGCCCTGGATTCTAAGTCAGGACACTTGGTTCTACTTTCAGCTTGAAAATAACTACTGTTCAAGTAAATTTCATTACTGTCAATTATAAAATGTGAAATTGAAATGAAATCAACTTCTAAATATGCCTCCAATTTTAATAACTATTATGATTCTTAAGATGAAAAAAATCTGTGTGTGTGTATATATATATATATATATATATAATTGTATGTATATACATATGACACACTTATATTATGTATATATGTTTATATGAATGTATGTTTATATATATATGTATTAACTTATATATACAATTTTTAAAACATTATGGATGGCTCCTTCATACTTGAAAGCCTCAGAAAATTTAATATAAAATCATAAGGGAAGAAAACATATAGGCTATATCATATTGCTTGCCATCCAAAACAGGAATTATATTATTTCAGTAACAACCAACTCCTCTCAACACCAATGTCTAGGTGATGCATTTGAACACAAGAGAGAGCTTAAAAAGTACCTGAATAGCACAAAGGACTTATTATTTCTGAGTTCTCTTTGTAGCAATGCCACCAGTTTGGATTTATAGAATATATTCTCAAAAAAGTTTCTTTTTTTTCTCATTTTTCTTTCCAACATTCCTGTGATAATCTTAGAGGATAAGGTAAAACATTTTTCTCATTTTATAAATGGGAAATTAAGACAGAATTTTTAGTAATCTATGCATTCACAGCCAACTAGTGCAAAATAAGGGTCACACTTAGCTTTCAATTTATAGTTCAGTGCTCTATTTTACAAGTGGTAATAGAACCTTAATTTTTCTCTATGAATTATCATGAAAATTAATATATATGATTCTTACAGTATTAACTGAAATGTTTGTCTGAAATGTCTTGAACAAGCTCAAATAACTGTTATATTTAGTGAATGAGATAGGATATATACATATCTTCTTATTCTAAAACTAGTGTTTTTCCAGAAAATATTTCTCCATGGCTGAATTAGGTCCAGTATACTAATATTTCTGTTATGTATTTATTACTTCCATATCTCCCAAATGAGTCAGACTATTTTACATAGAGAGAATATAGCATGTTGTTGTTGTTGTTGTTGTTGTTAGGTGCCATCAGGTCATCTCCAACTCATAGCAACCCTATACACTGTGGAAGAAAACACTACCCAGTCTTGTGCCAGCCTCATGATCCTTGCTATACCTGAGCCCATTGTTGCAGCCACTGTGTCTATCCATCTTGTTGAGGGCCTTCCCTTTCTTCATTGACCATCCACTTTATCAAGCATAATATCCTTCTCCAGGGAATGGTTTCTTCTGACAACATCACCAAAGTAGCTGAGATGAAGCCTGGCCATTCTCGCTCCCAAGGAACATTCCACTTGCACTTCTTCCAGGACAGATTTGTCAGTCCTTTTAGCAGATCATTGCACTCTTAGCATTCTTCTCCAAAACTACAACTCAAAAGCATAAACTCTTTGGTTTTCCTTATTCATTGCTCAGCTCTCAGATCCATAAGAGGCAATTAAAAATACCATGATTTGGGTTAGGTGCACCTTCATCTTCAAGGAGAGATCTTTGCTCTTAATCACTTGAAAGAGGTCTTTTGCAGCAGGTTTTCCCAATGCAATATGTTGTCTGATGTCTTGACTGCTGCTTCCACTGGTGTCAATTGTAGAACAATTGTAGAAATCCTTGGAAACTTCAATCTTTTCTCCATCTACCATGAAGCTGTTTATTGGACCAGTTGTGAGGATTTTTGTTTTCTTTATATTGAGATGTAACCCATACTGCAAACAGTAGTCTTTAATCTTCATCAGTAAGTGCTTCAAATCATCTTCACTTTCAGCAAGCAAAGTTGTGTCATCTGTGTATCGCAGGTTGTTAATAAGTCTTCCTCTAATCCTGATGCCATGTTCTTCTTCATATAATCCACCTTATATAATACAGCATAGTAGTTTTAAATATGGGCTCTGGAACCAGTGGCATCAATTACTAGCCATATTATATTTGGTCTAATAATTGCTCTTGTTTGTACCTCAATTTTCTCATTTATAAAATTAGAGTGATTTTAGTATTTCCTTCATAGTGTTGTTAATAAAAATGCAGTGCTTATAATGGTTTCCAGCACACATAAAATTCTTGATAAATCAATTATATCACATCAGTTGTCTGTGAATAACACTAGAAAGCAATGCTTATATATGCTAATGATTATTAATTGCATATCTACCATGTTAAGTCTTTTCTCCCACAGAGTAGTTGATGGGTTTTAACTGCTGATCTTTTAGTTATTACAGCCCAGGAAACTCTATGGGTTTCACTATGAATTTGAATTAATTCAATAACACACAACAAAACAACAGCAGGAACAACAACCATGTAAAGTACCATGGTAGATGTGAGCAGTTATAGACTCAGCCCTCAAGAAGCAGTTCACATATTCTTTTCTTGCTATTTAATAAAGTCATGCATAGTTCTGCTTTTAGAGAATGGTTCAAACACTCCCCGAAATAGACTATTTTCATAGAAACCAGCAGAATGTACACAAGTCAGAAATATAATGCATCCACATTTCTCCTGGGTCACAGTAGGAGTTGTCGCAACTCACTCATTTGGTGCTCCATTAATTAAGGTGAATAATTTGTATTCTATTAACAGATGCCCCATTGGAGGCACTCACTCAGTTATGCCAAGAGATTTGGAAGACAGCTACCTGGCCAACTGACTGGAAGAGATC
>NW_006921727.1:2372769-2384834 GCF_000298275.1 Orycteropus afer afer
AAGTATAGCAGGGATTGTGGGGCTGGCGCGGGATCGGGCAGTGTTTCGTTCTGCTGTGCATGGGGTCGCTATGAGTCGGAAATGACTCTACGGCACTTAACAACAACAACAACAACAATAACTCCTATGGGTGATCAGGATTAAGGACTGACATCAAACACCATAATGTGCCCTGTTTTAGTGGCTTCGTGCTTTGTTTCTTATAATCACAGGTGATGCAGAAGATAAGAATGTTGAAGAAGTGCTATTTTAATGAGAGCAAAGGATGGATATAAAAAAATGCTAGATCAATCAAGTTGTATCTAGGTTGTATATACGCACAGGTATAGTTATACCTTTGTTCATTAAATATATTGATATGAGTCTAAAACTCTAGTTCATAACTGCAACCTTCCTACACTCTTGCATCCTGCTATTTTAACTATATTTGGTACAGTAGGCTGTACAGAATTAAAAGTAAAAGGGAAGGGGTAAATGCTTTGAACGCATGAAAAATATAAGTAGACAAATGGTGAAATGGTCAGCATATTCCTGTCAAAACTAACTTTGTTGTTAGAAAGGAAAGTAGAAAGAGAGGGAGGGAGGACAGGAAGGAGAGAGGATGAGAGAAAATATCAGATTTCCTAGTTAATTTTCTAAAACTAGTATATTAAATATTTAGTTTTTCATTATCTCTACTCATTTGAAATACAGACAATAAAACTGTGCTTAAATAAATTATAGTAAACCTATAAGGTGGAGTATAAGACAGCATTAATATAATAGTTTAGAAGTATACTTAATGTGTACTCTAAAGTACATTTCACATCTGTTCTGGTTACCTAGTGCCGCTTTGACAAGAATATATCACAAATGGGATGGCCTTAACAAACAGGAGTTTATTCTTACAGTTTGGAGGCTTTAAGTCCAAGTTCAAAGTGCCAAGCTCTAGGGACTGGGTGAAAGCTCCTCATCCTTGAGGTCCAGCTCTGCCTCCTGCTCCTGGCCCACTGGAGCTAGAGGCATCTCTTCACTCAGACAGCTGCTGGCTGCTGAGGCTGAGAAACCCCAAGGTTGACAAGTAAAAAGGTACAGTCCCAATGTTACCAAACCACATGGCAGGCCATTAACTTAAGTCCATTGTAAGGCCCAAGATCAGCAGAGCATAGCAGGCTGCTGAGCAATGACATGGCTACATGCAGGGTCCAAGTGTGCCATAGGCTAGAGACCATTCTCAAAGCTTCTCCTTATATACAAGAAGCAGGTCACATACCCAAAGACAGCTACTCAGCTGCTCATTGTAGATTCCACTATGGAGTTGATTACCAGTCTCATCATGAGGAATACTACATCCAGCTGCCCAGGCACTCAACCAGGCCTAGCCAAATTGACACACAAACATAACCACCACAACATCATAGGAAAATATTCATGATAATGTTAAATGCAAAAGAAAATAAATAAAACTATGCATAAGGAGCTCTGGTGGCATAGTGGATAAGGCATCTGGCTGCTAACTAGAAGATCATCAGTTCAAACTCACCAGCCACTCCATGGAAGGAAGACTGGACAATCTACTTCCATAAAGATTTACTGCCTCAGAAACCCAAAGGGGGTTGTATGAGTCGGAATGCACTTGATGGCAGTGAGTTTTGTTTTTTAACTCTCCATGAAAAAGAATAAACACTTTAGTTAACAACTAAGTTTTACATGAGTTATTCTTATTAACTTTATTCAATACTCATCAAGCTTTGTTGTTTTACATCATCAATAAGGTCAAATTTAATAGAATCTTTACTACCAAGAAGGCAAAACCTAAGCAAATAAGACATTTAAATTCCTGCCACGTTTTTATCTGAGTTTCTAAAATTTTCCAGGACCCGATCAAATGGCTTCCCTTCTATCTTCCCAGTTTCAAAATTGTCAACACTTAAGAAATATTATATATATAGGTGTATATGTATACATGAGAAATACTACTTGCATTACATTTACTCTGAAATCTTTTTAAAAGATATAAAATTAAAGTGTTTTCAGAATGGTTTTACACATTCTTAATAAAAGTATTTTGGAAAAAATGAAGAAAAATAATGAATCTTGTATAATATAATAAATTCCATAAAAAATTTTACAAATATCTTGTGAGATGTAAAGTGGATAAGAAAGAGCATAGTGAGTGTAGTAACTGTAAGATGAGGACATTGATTTATGAAGGTAAAAGGCTGAATAAGAGTAAAAACATGAAAGTAGAAAATTCCAAAAGGAAAAATACACATATAAGTATATGAAAAAAAAAAATCTGGCTGAAAGTCATCTACTCTGGTCCTGCCTATTGTTAGTTGTTGTTATGTGCCGTTGAGTCAGACCCAACTCATAGCCACCTCTCCTTGGGTTGCTGAGGCAGTATCACTAAGGAAGTAGATTGCCCAATCTTCTTTCCGAGGAGTGGCTGGTGGGTTTGAACCACCAACCTTCTGGTTAGCAGTCAAGTGCCTTAGGCACTACGCTACCAGAGCTCAAAAACAAGACTCTCATTCCAGTGAAGTTAATCACAAACGCCCGAAGAGCAAAAGTACACTTGAACACTGGTACTAATACCGTGCATTGTTTCTGTGGAGTCAAAACTAACGACAGATGCTATGAATTCTCATTTAAGGCAGAGAAAAATGAAAAAATATGGGAATTGCAGAGGTTCTACTTTTCTATATTCCATATCACAGAAAAAGTAAGCAAACACTGTAAAAAGCCCAGGGGGTACATGTGGGAACTCCTTTGGACTTGCATGTTATACTTAACTTGGGCTGCTTCCTTTTTCTCCCCACCAAGAGGTTTAATTTTTCAGGTTGAGGCACTATTGGTATAAAGTATGCCTCATTAGCTTGTGGGAGGTAGCTGGTCTTCATTAATTCAGTTCTCACTTCATTTGCTTTGCACACAGTCATAATTAGCTTCCAAATAAGTTAGGTAACTTCAATAGATTTATGGCTACAATTTTACTCAACATTGTTTTTTTTTCAATTCCCTTTCTTTCTTTTCTGATATTCTATAAAAGTTAACATTTAGAAGGACAATGCTGTTTTGGAGAGTGATTTGATATTAAAAATTTGGGGCACTCAGTTGTCTTTATGATTAATGCACAGCAATTTTGGCATTTCAGTAATTTTCTTAATATTGAAACTCTGATAAAAAGGCCAAAAATTTATTTCCTTTAAAAACTTGTTGAAAGATATTTTAAACTATAAATTCAAACAAAGGAATGTCTAGCCTCACATCATTTCAGCATCCTGTATTTATTGCTTTGATCTGTATAGAAAGTCTTAACATTAAAAAACAAAAAAGTAAAAATCACAGTAGTTTGTAGTTCCTTCCGTGCAGAGATAGAATCTGTTTATCTCCAGAATCTGGACTTAGTCACGTGACTTCTGTGGCCAAAGATATCTTACCAAACATGACACAAGCAAAGGCTTGATAAAAACTTGTACATTGGGCTTGCCCTTTCCTGTTGCTTTTGGAACCTTGTGAAGAAGCCTAGGCCAGCCTGCTGGAGCCTAGAGAATTGTAACCCCAACACTCTACCACCCAAGTCAACTGCTAGACTTGTGAATGAAGCTATCTGGGATCAGTTTCCAGCCAACTTGCATGCTGAGTGCAGTCTCATAAGTGAGCCTAACTAAGACTATCAGAAGAACAGTCCAGCTGAGCCTAGCCGAAATTGTCAGCCCCACAGAATTGTGGGCTAATGGTCTTTTTTTTTTTTTTTTTAAGCTACTAACACAGTAAACTTATTGCTACAGTAAATATTTAAAAAGCATCAAAATAATGGCCAAAAAGCACCTGAAAAGATGTTCATCATCATTAGTCATTAAGAAAAGATAAATCAAAACCTCAATGAGATACCAATTCACCCTCACTAGAATGGCTACGATTAAAAAAGGAAACAGAACAGATATTGGAGATTATACGGGGAAATTTGAACTCTAATCCAGTGCCGGTAGGAATACAAAATGGCACAACTACTGTGGAAAGCACTTTGGCAGTTCCTCTAAAATTCAAACTTTGTAGTATCATGTGACCTAGGAACCCTAATTCTGGATATATACCCAAGAATTAAAAGCAGGGATGCAAACAGAAGCCTGTACGCCAGTGTTCATCGCAGCATTATTCATAATAGCAAGAAGGAATGAACAATCTAAACAGCCATTGATAGATGAATGGATAAACACAATGTGGTATGTACATACAGTAAAATATTACATGACAATAAAGAGAAATGAAGCCGTAGTACATGTCACAACATGGATGATCCTAGAAAACATTATGCTGAATGAAATAATTCAGTTACAAAAGGGCAAATACTATACAATCACACTTATATAAAATAGACAAATATATAGAAATCAAAGCTTACCATTGATTACTGGTAGCAAGAAGGAGTCGGAAATGGGGAGTTATTACTTAGGGGGAACTGAGTTTCTATTAATAGTAGAAGGATAGTTAGGTAAATGACAGTGATATGGTTGCACAACATGATGAACATAATCAATGTCACCAAATTACATATAAAAAATGTTGAATTGGTAAAAAATATAATAAGCAATATTAAAAACTCAAAAGATACAATGGAAAAAAGATTCCCAATTTAAACAACAAAGTCAGTCTTAATATTATATTATCTAAACTCTTAAAACTGACAAAGAATTGGAAGTAGAAACTCAGGAATAAAAAATAAATAAGAAATATTACTAAATGTGCAAATTTACAAAATGTTCAAGAAAGTTAAATTAAAGCAACAATAAAATGCCAAAACAAAGCATCAAAATAAACATAAAGGCCTCTCAATCAGATACCCACGAAATGCTTAGCATCATTGTAAATATAGTAAGAAATTGAAGGTAAATAACAAAACACAGCTGCTTCCCTTGAGAAATTTATACCACGAAACTTTACTTCTCTAGAGCACAAGCATTAGAAATCTCATCTTGCTCCATGTAAAAAACAAAAACACATTTGACATCATGAAGTCCAAATAATAAAGCTTCTACTCTTTACATATAAGTGAAGAATAGAATCTCACCAGAGGTTATTTACTCTTTTTTTATTATATAATTTTATTTTAAAAAATGTTTATTGTGTTTTGGCTGAAAGTTATTTACTCTAATTTTATGCACAGCTCTAACAAATTCAGTTATCTGGTTTCTAAGCAAAAATCAGATTAAGGCATCAAGTTAGAAAGAAGACAGTTTCTTGCAGACAAGCCCACTGATACCAAAGAGAAGACTGAGATACAGACAAAAGAATTGATGGCAATATATAAATAGCATACTCAATAACTCAAGAAGCAAGGCACTTGAGACTATTAAAAACTCCTATCCTCCTCATTTGTCCCCAGTACATGATACACACAAGTCCTCAAGAACCTGTTAAATGTATTGAGTATATACTCTTTAAAAAACCCAGTGATTAGTTGTTATATTTATAAAAATCATTGCTAGAGGAATATGAGAGACATAGCTATTTAGCATATTTTCATATAATTTGGATTGGAAGCTTCAAGGGCAATTAAAAATCTAAATGATTCCTGAAGAACGGTTGGGAAAAAGGGAAGAGCAAGCTGGGTGAGAGGAATACTGAGCTCTTTACAATAAGAATATCTCTTCTTATTATATCTTCCAATAGCCTACCTCATATGTACCTTTCACTCCAGTTAATAGGATTCAATCCTACCAGCCACTCCTCAGAAGGAAGGTTGGGCAATATACTTCCGTAGTTATACCTCCTCGGACACCCAAGCAGGGGTCGCTATGAGTCGGGTCTGACTTCATGGCACTGAGTTTGGTTTGGTTGTTTGGTGCCTTTGTGTGCACTATTTCACTTATCCATCATGCTCTTCCCTTTTCCCCACCTATCCCTCAGAAATCATTTAGATTTTTAATTGTCCTTAAAGCTTTCAATCCAAATGCTGTGGAAATCTACTAAATAATTATGTCTCTTATACTCCTCTGGGGAGTTCTGGTGGTGTAGTGGATAAGGTACTTGACTGCTAACTGGAAAGTCAGTGGTTCAAACCCACCAGCTTCTTCACAAAAGGAAGACTGGGCAATCTACTTCAGTAAAATCTACAGCCCAGGAAACCCAACGAGGGCCGCAATGAGTCAGAAACATGTGGACTATTGAAAGATAAAATAAGGAAAGATGTTCTTCTAAAGGAGCCTTCAATGCCAGAAAAAGGAATTTGAACATGACATAATTTTAAAAATTATTTATCTTCTGAAATTTTCTTTTGCTAATCAGAAGAAGAATATGATTTTTAAAAATATTCCAAAACAAACAAAACTCACTGCCATGGAACCAGATCCAACTCATAGTGACCCCTCCTAGGGTTTCTGAGGTGTTATCACTACAGAAGTAGATTGCCCAACCTTCTGGTTAGCAGTCAAATGCCTTAGGGACTATGCCACCAGAGCTCCCAAAACTAACTCACTGCCCTTGAGTCAGTCTGGACTCATAACAACCCGTCCTTGGGTCTCTGAGGTGGTATCACTATGGAAGTAGATTATTGCCCAATCTTCCTTCTGAGGAGTGGCTGATGGGTTTGAACCCCCAGTCTTCTGGTTAGCAGTCAAATGCCTTATGCACATCAAAAGGAAGGGAAGAAAGTTGGTGTTAGAGAGACCTGGTAGGTATTATTAGGAGCTCTGGTGGCATAGTGCCTGGGGCATTTGACTACTAACTGGAAGGATGGCAGTTCAAACCCACCAACTACTCCTCGGAAGGAAGGTTAGACAATCTACTTCTGTAGTGATAGCGCCTCAGAAACCCAAGGGAAGGGTCGCTATGAGTCGGATCCGACTCCCAGCGGTATGTTTTTTGTTTGTTTGTTTGTTGTGGTAGGTATTATTCAGTATTCTTTGCTAAAGTGAAAAGGATCCAAACTACAATTGAGGTTTTAGGAAGGGCAAGAGAGAAGAAGATAAAAGACATTTCAAAGTAAAACAATTGCGTTGATGATGTACTAGATTCAGAAATAAATATGTTTTAACCTACATCATTGATAAGCCATCAGTGCCAAATCTAAGTATAGATTTAAGATATGAAATATATAATGATAAACCTGGAACAGTGGATAGAAAAAAGATTGATCCTCTGTTTAATTCTCATAACAGCCCCTTAAGGTTGTTGTTGTTGTTATGTGCCGTCGAGTCCGACCAAACTCATAGCGACCCCTCCTTGGGTTTCCGAGGCAGTATCACTATGGAAGAATATTCTTTCTTCCGAGGAGTGGCTGGTGGGTTTGAACTGCCAGCCTTCTGGTTAGCAGTCAGGCATCTTAGGTACTATGCTACCAGAGCTCCCTATAAAGTAGTCACTACTTTTAAATTCACTCTACAGATGAGAAAACTGAGACTGAAAGAAAATAAATGACTTGTTCAGTATCTTTCAGCTAGTAAGTGGAGGAGCAAGGACACAAATTCAAATTTCTTTATTTAAAATCTAGTGACCTGTATGCCACAACATGCTGCTACTTTCATAGTAAAACACTGAAAGTAAAACAAAAGGCCAACTGCCATCAGTCGATTCCAACTCATAGCAACCCTAAAGCACACATTGAACTGCCCCCATTGAGTTTCCATGGCTGTAAATCTTTATGGAAGCACACTGCTTCATCTTTCTCCTGCAGAGCAGCTGGTGGGTTTGGACTGTCTACCTTTCAGTTAGCAGCTGAAAGCTCTAACCACTATACCACCAGAGCTTCTAAGTAAAACAAACACCTCTTCAAAATATATTTTTGTTCTAAAATGGAAATTGTTCTCAGTTATCACAGCCCCAAGTCACTGAAAATAAGACATAAGCAGGAACCCCAAAACTTAAAAATATAGTAATATTCAATCACAATATCCCATAGTAAACCAGTAGTGTTTCCTGTCTGAAGTGATTGTCTAGTTCTTAAATAAAATGACATGGCCCAGAGTATACTGAAAATCAACCATTTTCTGGCTAATCTCCAATTTTCAGGAGGGTATACTAAATAAAATGTGACTTATATTAATGAGAAATGAGCTCTGGTGGTACAGTGGTTAAAGCTTTAAGCTGCTAAATGAAAGGTTAGAAGTTCAAACCCAAGAGTGGCAATCTCTTTCTTTAAAGATTTATAGCCTTGGAAACGCTGTGGGCTGTTCTACTCTCTCCTGTTGGGTCACCTATGCATAGGAATTGACTCAATGGCAGTGGACTTGGTTTTGGTTTGGTATTTTAATGCTATGTTCTATCACTGGGTAAATGTAAATAGAATTATAAATCTAGTTTTATTATGAAAATTAATTATATGATAATTTAATGTGTAATTCTTAAACTCTGAAACTGAGAATGTGACCTTCCTGAATAAACACAGATATAATTTATAAGTTAGGTGTTCTAGAATGTTGAGCAATTCCTTCTGAGCTACATTTTCCCTCTCCTTTCTCATCTAATTATGGAAGTCATTAATATGCACAAAGATAGCTCAGTTTTATAATGAACCTAGATTGTAAAACCCAAACTAAATCTTTATTAGTGAATATAAGTTTTTGTTTGTTTGGTTGTAATTAGATGCATCTTACTTTTATAAAGTTTAATCACAAGTTTGAAGTTTGATATTCCACATATAGCAGTAATGTGGATATCTTCAGACGTCATCAGCCTGTGAAGAGAGAAGCGATCGTATTAACAATATCAGCTACTGCTTACCGTCGAGGAGATTTTGACTTATGGTGACTACATGTGTGTCAGAGTAGAACTGTACTCTATAGGGGTTTTAATGGCTGATTTTTTTAAGTAGATCACCAGGACTTTATTCCAAGGTGCCTCTGGGTAGACTTGAACCTCCAAACTTTTGATTACCAGCCAAACACATTAACTAGTTGCCAAACCAGGGATCCCACATTAACAGTGTTGTTGTTGTCAGGTGCTGTGGAGTCATTTCCAACTCATGCCCACCCTATGTGACTGAGTAGAACTGCCCCATTGGATTTTCTTTGTTATAATATTTACAGAACAGATCACCAGTACTTTCTCCTACAGAGCCACCGGGTATGTTCAAACTTTTCAGATAGCAGCTGAGCATTTAAACATTGTGCTACCAGCGTTCCTTGCATTAACAGTAGACATCCAAACTGCACTAATTCACTGTCCCTACTGGCTCATGGAAGAAGGAGTCCAGTCACCCGAGAGTCCCCTGCCCAGGTATTTCTGAGAGTTCCTAAAAGACCAAGAGTACCCATTTCTAAATTCTCCTAGGGCCTGCCTTCCTGCAGGAAAATATCTGGTCATTGTCATTGCTTCAAGCAACTTCTGTGAAATGCCTGTACTCATGTCGAGCTATCATCTCCCCAATGACCCCAAAATAGCTACTTCTATTAGTTGCCTAGGACTGCAATAACAAAGTACCAAAAACTGGGCAGATTAAAACAGAAATTTATTCTCTCATAGTACTGGAGGCTAGAAGTCTGAATTCAGGGTGTCTGTAGGGCCATGCTTTTTCCAAAAGTTTTAGAGAAAGAGTCCTTCCTGTGTCTTCAAACTTCTGGTAACCCTAGACATTCCTTGGTTGTGGCAGCATAACTAATAATCTAGTTCTGTCTTCTCTCCATCTCTGTCTCTGTATCTCTTCTTTTATAAAGACACAGTCATATTGGGTTAGGACCACACCACTCCAGTATAACCTCATGTTAACTAATTACATCTGGAAAGGCCCTATTTCCCAATAAGATTACATTTCACAGGTACTGGGGGTTAGGGATTGAATCTATCTTTTTCAGGGGACACAAACCCATAACACCAATTTTTGAGGGATCAGAGCTATACCAATTCCTTGCTGAGCTTAGAAGAAAGCCCCTCCCATATACTCTGTGCAGTGTTCTGTCTTCCTTGCAGCCACATAGCTAGTCTACCAAATATGATGGCATCCCTCCTGAAAGCAGCTCCTTGAGCTTTTTCTTCTACCTCACTCTATCAAAACAAACCAAAAAACAAAACCCATTGCCATCAAGTCAATTTAACTCACAGTCACCCCATTGCATTTCCAAGGTGGCAAATTTTTATGGAAGTAAATTGTCCCATCTTCCTTCTGAGCAGCAGCTGGTAGGTTTGAACCACAAACCTTCCAGTTAGCAGTCAAATGCCTTAGACACTGCACCACCACAGCTTCTTCCTCACTCTATCAGGGCTCAAAATTCCAAAATCCAAAGGGGCTGTAGCCATTCTGTTCCTATCTCCCCACTGCATCCCAAGATGTGCTTGCAATTTATAAATATATATCTAGATAGATATATAGATATAGATATAGATTTAGATATAGATGGAGCTCTGGTGGTGTAATGGTTAAGGCTTTTGGCTGCTAACCAAAAGTCTGGCATTTCAAATCCACCAGTTGCTCTGTGGAAAAAAGATGAGGCAGTCTACTTCTGTAAAGATTTACTGCTTCAGAAACTCAGTGAGGGTTGCTATGAGTCAGAATCGACTCAATGGCAGTGAGTTTGGTGTATATATTTCCTCCAGCTTTAGCCTATAACAAAAGCTTTTAGGTATATCGATATATGCTAATCAATCTCCTTATGGGTCACCAGCACACTGTCTCAGCAAACAGCTAGATTGCTCCCAATTTGAGCTGTAAGGATCTACTTTAAATGGTTATGGACTGAAATTATTTTTATAATTTAAATATAGCAAATCATATTCAAACAATATATAGTAACAGAGCTATATAACATTCTGGTTCATGCCAGCATGAAGAGGTTAAATGTTAAACAGAAATACTTCTTTCTCTATTTGTCCATTCCTTTTACCTGAAAGAAAAGTCTGAAATCACTAAAAGAGGGCCACTGGCTATTTCAAAAGCATAGTCTAGAAGTGGATGAGCTGACATATTTTATTAAACCTCTTATATTCTCTGAATTTGAAATTCACTCTCTGCTAGTTAGTTGGTCTCATGCAAATCCTCTTTTCTTTGGATTCACTTTCTGAGCCAACGCTTGCTATTTTGTGTGTGAGTCCCAAAGCTTTTGGCTGTGCTTTGGGTATAAAATATTAACTAGAAAAAAAAAAAAAAAAATTTCCAACCAAGAATTATATACCCAGCAAAATTGTCCCTCAAATATGATGGTGAAATTAAGACATTTCCACATACCCAGAAATTAAGACCAGCCTTACAAGAGATGCCATAGGAAGTATTTTGGACACAGAACCAACAACAGCAAACAACAACTGACCATTGACACACATGATGACATAACCCAGAAACCAACCCAGTTATGGAAGTATCCAAAGTAAAATAAGCTTACAAAACTATAAACAGGGAACCAGAGACATCAATTGAGAATCAAGGACAACTACAAACTAAAAAGAGGGGAAAAACAGTGTAGTTACAGAACTTTTAAATGATGAGGAACTCAGGACAATTGTGAGATAGAATGTACTGTTCTAAACTAGGAAAGAAAATTATAAATTACAGGGTAATCACAAAATAATAATAATAATAAACATTCAAATCAAAATAAAAGAGGAGAAGCACAAATATTTAGTAAATACTAAAGCAATAGCAATGAAGGAAATGATAATGTGATTCATAAACAGAATGAGCTCAGCATAGAAAATTACATGGAACAAAGAAATCAGCAACACCATGAAAAAACATAACAAAATGACAGTAACAAACTCACATTTGTTGATAATTACACTGAATGTAAATGGATTAAATGCACTAATCAAGAGATGGAGAGGTGCAGACTGGTTAAGAAAACATAACCCATCAATATATTGTCTACAAAAGATACACCTTAGAGACAAAGACAAAAATAGACTGAAAATCAAAGACTGGAAAAAGATATATCAAGCAAATGGCTACCATAAAAGATCAAGAGTGGCAGTATTAATTTCTCATAAAGTTGGCTTTAAGACAAAACCACTGTAAGAGACAAGGAAGGGCATTATATAATGATTAAAGAATCAGTTGAATAAGAGGACATAACCATAATAAATATATACACAACCAATGAAAGGGACACAAAATACATAAACCAGAATTTAACAGAATTGAAAAGAAAAATAGATGC
>NW_006921727.1:2384934-2389509 GCF_000298275.1 Orycteropus afer afer
TGCAAATCCTCTTTTCTTTGGATTCACTTTCTGAGTTCAGGCATTGATCTTCAGGAAAGAAAATAAAATCATATCCCCATTTTACAGATAGAACATTTTAGGGACCAAAAAAAAAAAAAAAAAAGTCATTATTTCCCTTCTGTCCTTTTTTAAAAGGCCAAGGTAATTTGTTTAAAATAGAAAGAAGTACTTTACTCTAAAGCAAATTGTCAAATTACTGAAGTGAGTTGCAGTGTAAATATGCATATATGCAGGTATAGAAAAGACCTAGTAAAAGCCTAAAATATAAATTTGTCAAAAAACTGTAGTAGCTTGCTGTGTCTAAAAACCAAACCTATCACTGTTGTGTTGATTCTGACCCACATGGACTGCCCCATATGGATTCCAAGGTTGCACTCTTCATGGAAACAGATTGCCACATCTTTCTCCTGCGGAGTGCCTGATGGGTTTGAACCATGGACCTCTCAACAGCAAGGGCTTAACAACAGCACCACAGGGCTCCTCAGTTCATATATCTAGGTGTCTTTAAATATATATTCATGGAAGCGCAACAAGATTTTTTTTTTTACCACTTACTAGATTTTATCAATCTTGCACAACCACTTCATAGTCAATGTTTAGATTTCTGCTCACATGAGCACGAGAAGTAATGTCTTTTCAAATTCAATGGGATTAAGAGAAGGTATTCATGAGTGTATGCTTTTCAATAGTAGAGTTTACATGCAGTTGTAAAATTAATGATTATAACTAGATATTTTTTCTCATTTGGATTAATGAGCTCAACTTCAACAAATTCAAATATATAGCATTTTTCACTAATTGGGTCCATTCAAGTGTCTAAATATACATTTTCTACAAAGATTTAATAATATACTCTCCAAATGAAAATATTTGGAAAAGAAAGTATCTAGAAATTAACTGGGGGCAGTGAGAGTCCAGTAGCAGAACTGTCACCCTGTACATGTTGTTGTTGTTGTTATGTGCCGTCGAGTCGGCCTCAACTCATAGCGACTCCTCCTTGGGTTTCCGAGGCAGTATCACTATGGAAGTAGGATTGCCCAACCTTCCTTCCAAGACCTTGTACATGGGGAGATCCAATTTGATTCATAGCCAATACTCATAATGCACAGCCACCACCCAACGGTCAGTGGAGGCTTGCATTTTGCTCTGATGTTGAACAGGTTTCAGTGGAGCTTCCAGACTAAGACAAACTAGGAAGAAAGGCCTGGTGATCTACTTCCACAAATCAGCCATTTAACACTGCATGGATAACAACAGTCTGATCCCCAAATGACTATGAGGATGTCACAGAACCAGGCAGCATTTCATTCAGTTGTGCTTGGGGTCACCATGAGTCAGGGGCCAACACTACAACAGCAAACAACAACAGTAATTAAGTAAGTGTATCTAGGAAAAGGTATAGAACTTTATTTCAAAGGTAAAAGTTAAAAAGATTCAGGATACTCATCATGCAGCAAAAGTAGACTGTGGACCAATTTTATTTGGGTTAAGTGTCAAGAAACTGGGAGGAAAAATGTTATGACTCATTAAGTTCAAGATTTTAAAGCCTAAAGGAAGTGGAGCCTGTGGTAATGCACTAATTAAAACTCACTAAATTTTTGCATCTAAAATTAAAAGACAATATTTCAGTAGAGCAGTATAGTAATGAATTTGCTACTGTAGGTGAAACAGAAACACTGTTGAAGACATCAGAATAAGATAATGAAGTCTGTGGTAAAGAAAATAGTAAAGATAAAGAAATTTTAAATGTGCTTTTTAAAAAGACACCGATCTTCCTGAAAATGTTGAGCCAAAAGGAAAATAGGAAAGTAATTAAGGTTTGAGGAAAGTGACAAAAGATGTTCCACCTGTCGTCTCCCAGGAAAAAGAGACAACATATTGTGTGGCTGCATTAGGCCAGAGGTGATAAATATACATAAATTCCTCTATCACTAATAATTTGTATAACAGGGCAAAAAAATAATTATTCCCATTCCACAAGGAAAAACTAATTAAAGTAGATCCAATAAAACAAAAATTAATTAAAAGTATGCCCAGTCTCTGCTCAACCTCCTGAGAAAATGCCAAAGGAATGTATTTTTCTAATGCACATCAAAATTTTAAAAAATCCTCTCACCATCATTGTCCCCCTCCATACTCTTTCCATTAACAACACTGGCTTCCTGAAACTCTCATTTTCACACCCTCAGCTTCCAGCTCCATAGTGTCCCCCAAAATAGGGGTCTCTCACCACCGCACTCCTTTCCATTTCATGTCCTCCAACCTTACATCATGCCACATGTCTCCTTGCCAGGCATGACCACAGGGCCAAAGAGCCAAACAGAGCCAAATCTACCTTGGAAATCTGGAAATCTCTTCACCTCCACCATCTTGTTATCTGTTGTTCCACATAGCAGGAAGCATACAGAGAAGCCTGGGAGGTAAAGTTGTGCAAATTAAACCTCCCATCTCAGAAGAAGACTTCCACACTGAATGTTATAAAATGTGATTGCCAGGAGCACTTTGCCCTTCTTTCCTCCATATCCTTATATTCTTGATGATTTCTGAAATCAACAGGGGTAGGATGTTTTTTATTTGATATTTAAAATTAAAATGCACATGCTTAGTTAACTAAAGCTGATTCAAAGTCAGTCAGACAAATAGCATCTGTGACAAGTACCAGAACTTTCCTTGCTTTTATAGGGAGGAAAAGAAGATATGCCACAAGAAAGACTAAGTGTGTTGCATAACTAAAAGAAATGGCTCTATGAAAGTGGGAAAGGATTCAGAAAATGGTTTATTGGAAATCTGGAAACAATCTGGAGGGTTTATAACCCTGTCTAGGAAACTGCATGTTACCTGGAATCTCTCTAGAGAAAAAGAAGCTGTGTCAAGATGTTTCCCGTTATGTTCACCTGGGGATGCACACAATTCTATTTGAATGATTTGTGAAGATTTGTTGTTGCTATTTTTAAACACAGACTTCATTATAAAAAGCTTGTTTTGAAAAGAATTGAAAATATCACTGTAGTTACACATACACACACACATACACAGTTTTTAATCAGCAGTCTTAATCTCTATGAGCCTGAAGGCTGGGGATTAGGGGGAGGGAGGGTAGGAATGTACAGACACAGATGAAGGTATAATGACAAATTGGGGTTGAGAAAGAGACAAATTGCTGTCACATAAACCATCCATAAATTTCACAGTGAGTAAATGAACACAGATAAACCTTTCTGCATTGTTCAGTGAATAGATGATATTCTTTAAAATTGTCAGTACATTGGCTATTTTTTTCCATGCAAAGCTTAACTATTTCTTGGTCATGTAAAAAAGTATAATCCTTTATATGTGGAATATTCCAATAAAATGTATATAATGCTTCTGAATATAATGATTCTTTCTTATTTAATCTCAATAATGTCCATCTAAATATTTCTTCAAGTACAGTGGTTGTAAATATGGGCCAATTTGTTCCTCAGAAGCCATTGGGCCATGTCTGGAGATATATTTGGTTGTCACAAGTAGAGGATGGACGGTTTTACTACTGGCATCTAATAGGTAGGCCAGGGGTGCTGTCAAACATCCTATAATGCACAGCACAGTACCCCATAACAAAGAATGTCAATAGTGTCAAGTTTGACAGTACAAAGAAGAATGTATGCTAATTTGTGAATATTCTTTCCCCTTTGACTCCCCATTTTCCCATCCCTTCTCCAAGTTCATTCAGTAGCCTTCATTCAGAATACTTTAGGTTACAAAAAAGTGGTAAAATAAATAGAAAAATAGCAGCCTTGGTCCTAGCTCTGCCATTTCTTCAGCATAACCTTTATCCTCACTTCTGCCAACTGTAAAACAGAAATGATAGGTGACCCACTTATCTCACAAAATCAATGATATAATAATAAAAAAACTAGTTAATACACTTTAACGTGCTACATAAAAGTAGTCATATGGCTGGTTTTCATTCAATCAGCATTTATTGAAATCCTAGAATCTCTGGGTGACACAAATGTTGAAGTGTCCTGATACTAAGTGAAAGTGTTGTTGCCGTCATGTGCCCTCAAGTTGGCCCCGACTCATAGTGACCCCTCCTTGGGTTGCTAAGGCAGTATCACTACAGAAGTAGACTGCCCAACCTTCCTTCCGAGGAGTGGCTGGTAGGGTGGTGGGTTTGAACAGCCAACCTTCTGGTTAGCAATCAAGTGCCTTAGGCACTATGCTACCAGAGCTCCTACTAAGTGAAAGAGTAGGACTCAAATCCACCCAGAGAAACTCAAAAGAAGACCCAGTGATCTACTTCCAAAAATTTGCCATTGAAAACACTATGGCAGAGTTCTGCTAAGATGGCAGAATAGACAGCAAGACTGCACAGACCCTCTTCAACAAAGAAAAGGGGAACCAATTAACACAGATACAGAAGATAATCCTGGACCCCAAGCCTTGAATGAAAGGATTTGGAGGGGACTAAACACCGGCTGCTGTTGTTGTTGTTGTTGTTATGTGCCGTCGAGTCGGCCCCGACTCATAGCGACCCCTCCTTGGGTTTCCGAGGCAGTATCACTACGGAAG
>NW_006921727.1:2389609-2424772 GCF_000298275.1 Orycteropus afer afer
GTCGAGTCGGCCCCGACTCATAGCGACCCCTCCTTGGGTTTCCGAGGCAGTATCACTACGGAAGTAGGATTGCCCAACCTTCCTTCCGATGAGTGGCTGGTGGGTTTGAACCGCCAGCCGTCTGGTTAGCAGGCAAGTGTCTTAGCCACTATGCTACCAGAGCTCCCAAACACCGGCTAGCAGAAGCATTTTCATGAAAACACCAAAAAAGAAGACATACAGAGCTGCGGTCTGGCAGCGATCCTTATGACACAGACAGCTTGGATATTGCCGAGTGGTGGTAAGGTCTAAGAATTAACCTAAAAATTGGCCCTGCTAGCCAAGGACTGCATGAAGGCCTGTTCTGGTGGCTGGGAAATAAAAGCAAAAGTAGCAAAGAGGATGGCGGGCTGAGCTGTAGACATTTGTCTGTCCAGAGGGTGAAACCATTTTGAATGTTTATAAGTGGCTTGACCATTTTGGATTATTTAAAGAGACAGCATTCTCCCAGATTCCAGGGATTTAAGAAGATCCACTACCGGAAACCCCAAGGAGATTCCGGACCAGGATGACTGGAAAAGTGCAACATTCCATTGTTACTGTTATACCCCACTCCCTTTGGTGAATGGAGGTGCAACCTTCCCTCACTCCCACCCACTTTCTGGGCCAGCCAATTTCCATCCCAGTCTGTGTGCTCAGACAGAGCCTGGGTGCCCTGCCCTGCCCTACCATGATTTTTTTTTTTTTCTGTTTTTCAGTTTGTTTTTGTCTGTTATAAAACTACTGTTATTATTATTACTTTTGTCCTTTTTACTATTATTCTTTATTCTTCCTCTCCCAGGTTCTAGGTATCAGCTAGATCAATTATCCAGTTCTAGTTATCTTTTCCCTGTTCCTGGTTGCAATTTTTATTTTCTTTCTCATGGTTAACCCTGTTCCTTGTTTTTCTTTTTGTGTTTTTCCCATTTTTTTCTTCATTATTCTCCTTCTCTACCTATTCTTCTCTTATTGCCCTCTCGCCAGATATTACAGGGTATTTTTAGTTCTTTCTTTTTTGTACTTTTTTTCTTCTCTTCCCTTTTTTCTTTTTTTAGTTACTATTCTTGTGTGATTACACAGTATATTTTTGTCCATGTGCTTTTAGTTTTTTGACAGTTATTCAATTGTTGTTTTTGTCTGAGTGGAAGACAGCAACAGTCCCCATATGACACAACTACACCCACACCTCCTGCAGCTTCACTTACTGAGAGCCACCACTTTCTTCTCTACCAATGGGCCAATGATAATCAACCACCAAGAAAAGTCTGACTCACCTTTGGCTGCTCTTCACAAACAGTTAACAGAGACTTAAATACAACAATGCCATGATGTCTTGGAGACAATAGACCATCACAGTCCATGCAAAGAAGCAAGATAAAGTGGTAGAAACAATAAGCAGGATACAAATGCAGAACACATCCCTAAAGAAGCAGCAGCATTGGAACTCTCTGATAAGGAATTCAAAAGAATTATATTTAGGTATCTTCAAAGGATTAAGAGACAGACCAAGGAAAACACAGAAAAAACCCTAGAAGAATTTTGGAAGAAAATACAAAAACAAAATGACAAAATAATGAAAAATTATAAATGATACAAAATCTACAGATAGAAATGCAGAAGAGTAATACTAAATTGTGAGAAATACATAACACATTGAAAGGGCAAAGGAGTAGAATTGATGCAATGGAAGACAGAATTAATGAGATTGAAGACAAATGCCTCAATACTTCTTTGGAAAAGGATCAATCAGAAAAAGATCAAAACACAATGAAGAAAGCATAAGGTTCGTGTGGGATACCATCAAAAGGAATAACCTATATGTCATTAGAATTCCAGAACACGAAGAGAAAAACAAAACCACTGAGAAAATTGTCCAAGATTTGTTACAGGAAAACTTCCCTGATATGATGAAAGATGAGAATATATCCATTCAGGAATTCCAACAAACCCCAAACAGGAGAGACTCCAAAAGAAAATCAACAAGACATATCATCATCAAATGAATCAAAACTAAAGACAGAGAAAGAATCTTGAAAGCAGCATGGGAAAAACAAAAAGTTACTTACAAAGGACAACCAATAAGAATAAGCTCCGATTTCTCAGCAGAAACCATGCAAGTGAGAAGGCAATGGGATGATATATATAAAACTCTACCAGAACTCTACCAGAGTTCTTCATTAGCCATTAGACATTAGACAGAGAGATGCAAATCAAAACAACAATGAGATATCATCTTGCCCCAGAACTAGTAGCAAAGTTCAACAAGACAGACAATAACAAATGCTGGTGAGGAAGTGGAGAGATTGGGACTCTCATACACTGCTGGTGGGACTGTAAAATGGTACAAGCTCTGTGAAAAGCAGTATGGCTATTCCTTAAAAAGTTGGAATCAGAAATACCATTTGACCCAGCCATTCCATTACTAGATATATATCCTAAAGAAGTGAGCGCCATGACAAGAACAGATATATGCACACCTGTGTTCATTAAGTATGTCTATGAAGCAGAGAGGGTACTGAAGATCATGTAAAGGGTTGGCAGACAATGGTCCTATAAGTTTATTTGTATGATCTGAGCCAAAAGATCAAAACAACTTAGGTGTCCATCAGTTGAGGAATGGATAACCAAACTATGGTACATACACACAGTGGGATACTATGCAATGCTAAAGAATAACCTTGAATCTACAAAATACTGCATAATGTGAATGAACTTGGAGGACATTATGCTGAGTGAAATAAGTCAATCACAGAAGGACAAATATTGTTTTAGTCCATTATTGTAAAAGTCAAGGAAAAGATTATCTGTGGAAGGAAACTTTCTTTGTTGGTTACCAGTAGTGGGAGGGGAGGGGAGAGAACACTGTTAGATAGGTGGAAATAAGTATTGATTTGGGTGAAGAGAAGGGCAATGTACCAAATGTGAGTGATCAATATGGTGGCATTGAGGAAGAGAAAGACATAGAGAGGTACATGGGAGGTACTGACAACAAAGATGAACCAATTTGCACATACAGTACTGTGTTGTCAGTGAAGGCAAACACGGGTATATGGGTGGATAGATAGGTGGACAGGCTGAACTATTAAGTATGTCTATGAAGCAGAGAGGGTACTGAAGATCATGTAAAGGGTTGGCAGACAATGGTCCTATAAGTTTATTTGTATGATCTGAATTCCCAGGTGTATATAGTAGAGCTGAGAAGGGACAAGGTTGTAGTCACTTGTTGGTCACAGCTAGCTACCCAGAGGGGCTGAGTAGTTGAACCGGTGGGCTTGGGACCATAGTTACAGAGGACATCAAGCTGAATTGGCATAACATACTACACAAAACATTGTTTCACCTCCTACTTTGGCGAGTAGCGACTGGGATCTTAAAAGCTTACAAGCAGCCATCTAGATACAACAATGGTGAAGAAAACCAAAGATTCATGGAAAGAATTAGTCTTAGCAACTGGTACACCATGAGATCCCCACCTATGATGAGACCAGAAGAACTAGATGGTGCCTGGCTACCACTGTGAAGCACTCAGAGGGGGATCTATGTCAGATATCCTGGATAGAAAGGGAGAACAATGCGGAAAAACACTCAAAATCATTTGGAAAGAAAAAAAGTGGGGCACCAGGTTTACTGGCCTGAAAGAGCTTGGTGAAACCACTGAGACTGTGGCCCCTAGCTGCCTTTCAGGTCTGGAACTGAACCCACCCCTGTGGCTTCCAGCCAAACAAAAGACAGGCATATGAGTTGAACATTTACCTGATATAGATACACTCCCTGGAGAGAACAATCATAGGAGAAAGAAGGGCTGTTTATGCACAGGGAGACAGCTCAGGGGGTAGGGGTGCATGGAGGGATGGACACAGGGAAGAGGTAACTATCAGAAGGAAGTAGGAAGGGAGCTGTTGCAGTGTGGTAAATTGTAGTCAATGTCATGAGACAAAGTGTATGTGAATTGCTGTATGGAAAGTCAATTTGCTCTGTATATTTTCACACAAATCACAATAAAAAAAAAGTTTGTTTTTTTTTTAAATAAAAAAAACCTATGCAGGCTAGCTCTGCTTTTGCACACATGGGGTCATGTCAGCAGGAGTCAGAATCACCTCAGTGGCAGCTGTAATGGACACCTATGTTCAAAGTAGGAAATAATTAGGAGAAAAATATGGTTTCTGCTTTTACTGACCCTCCAACTTAATGAGTGAAAAGCTGTACATTATTGCCTCTCCTCTTTGCACAATTTTTATGTGGCTGCATAATTTCAGTTTGCATAATCACTTTTATGACCCCGCACTACCATGCTAAACAACCATTGTTGGGGCTCATACTTTTTGTTATCTGCATGGTGCCAGATGAGTGTCTGGGTGGATATGTGCATATGCAGAATCCATGCTCTGGCAGACACAAGTTGCCAAGAAGATGGTCCTCAAAGAATAATGAAGTTATTTTTAAAGCATCAAATCCAAGTAGAAGTTAACCAAAAGCAAAACTCATTAGATGTGGAGCAGGGAGAATCATTTGCTTATATCTTGGTCAAAGTATTTAATAATTATTATAATGCATTACTTTGTTTTGTTTCCTCATCTAAACTGTAATGTATAGGAACCATGTAATTTTTTTTTTTTTTAATCTCCAGTACTTAATATAGTTCATGGAACAGAGTACTCTCTCGATAACTGCTTAACAAATAGATAAATGAAGACTGAATGATCAGAAGGCAGAGAGCTAGTTCTAACATTAGTACAACTTGACTGTATGTCCATGGGCAATTGAGGTATTCTCACCAAGGTTCACTTTCCTTGACTGAAAATAACTAGATTCTATGCGTAAAGTAAAAAAGTTCATTAAGGAATTTAGGATTGGTAATTCTTTTGCTGAAAATATATTAAAGAGTTGCAAATCTCCTTCCTATTCTAATTAGAATACTCTCCCTGTCCCATCAATAAATGAAGTCCCACAGAAAATTTTCAAATGCAAAGTTAAATTAATTGTATACCACCCCAGGTACAAAAAAGAAAATGTGTTATGATACGCACTGAGAAAGTGTGAAAAATCCTGCAAAAGAACCGAGAAAAAAAGAGTAGATTATTCATCTTTTATTTATCACCAGGCACTGTGCTGGGAAGTGAGAAAACAAAAACATGAGTAAGACATTGTTTCCTTGCTGAGCAACCCACCCTGGCAAACCTTTTTAATTGAAGGGGTGGGTTGAAGGAGGCAGGAGGGGGTTTTGACACACTTCATACCCCTTTCCATCCTTTCCATCCTCAGAGTCACTTCCACATGAAGCCACTGTCCCTGAGAGGTCTCTGCCATATTCCTCAGAAACATCAGGTTAGTTAAAAGGCTGAGAATAGTTACTAAATTGAATAAGTGAAAAGAAGAGAGTAAGCAATCTCTAAAAAAAATTAAAAAAAAAAAAAAAATACCCTTAGAAGTAAAGGGACATTTCTCAGAGCACTATAAATAGATTTCAAGACTTATTACAGTACTTTGTAATATATTGCTTTAAGCATTGGTTCTCAAACTTGGGTAAGTATCAGAATCATCTGAACAATTTGGTAAAAGTACAAAGGCCCAAGCCTTGTTCTACTTCAGTGAACTGTGTTAGCTTTCCAGGTAAGAATCTGATGCCCAAGTTTAGAAACCACTACTTTGAAATATTTAGAAAAATTCTCAGAACGAAGATAAAAGGAGTGTTATCAAAATAGCATAATCATATCAATTAGCCTTCATTTGGTAGTTAGTACATTTGGAATTCTTCGGTTACTCACTATCTGGAACTGTAAAATAAGCGTTAATTTTTCTGTAGTATAAAAATAAATAGAACTCTGGCAGCCAGAAAGAATACAGGGTACCCTGGACATACTTAAATTTAAAAATTATTTGTTGTTTTCTAAAACTGAAATTTAACTTGATGTAGTATATTTACTGGGAGCTTTGGTGGCGTAGTGCCTAAGGCACTAGACTGCTAACCAGAAGGCTGGTGGTTCAAACCCACCAGCCACTCCTCAGAAGGAAGACGGGGCAATCTACTATCGTAGTGATACTGCTTCGGAAACCCAAGGAGAGGTCACTATGAGTCGGGTCCGACTCAACAGCACATAACAACAAGAAGAAGTGTATTACCAGGACATATTTTTTATTTTTTCACTAAATCTGGCAACTCCACAACGGACTCCATGCTTGTGCTCTTCCTAATGTTGTTGTTGTTGTTACGTGCCGTCGAGTCGGACCCGACTCATAGTTGCCCCATCTTCCTTCCCAGGAATGGCTGGTGGGTTTGAACCGCCAGCCTTCTGGTTAGCAGTCAAGTGCTCTTACTAATAGCACAAAGAAAGATCCTAATTAAAAATCTTAAAGCTATTGCCTTAGTATTTTAATGGAGAATAATTTTTTTTTTTTTTTTAAGACAGGTCAAGATAAACAGGACTCTTTAAAGCTTAAGCATAGTAACCTTTTAGAAATCAAGGAATGCCACTTCCTGAACATCCATTCTCCACAATTCAGCTGGCCTCACAATGTAGTCTCTTAATATGTCTGTAACCAGGTGTCTCTCTCAGCCATTGTTTGCAAGATGAAACCTTTGCTGCCTGGGGTACCTTGATTTGTGGAAGGCATTCATTCTCTCTTAAATGTTAGGAGCGCAGCAGGTCTAAACACAAACGCTTTTTTTTCAACCAGGTTGAAAGAACATGAACAATCTGCAAAGGGCATAATCAAATGAAATCCAAATTGCAAAGTCATAGGTTTCAGACCCCAACAGATTTCAGTTTTGTGAATATTTTATCAACCATTTGAACAATAGAGAGAGGCTGACCTGCTTGGCTTAGCTATCAAAGGGATCTGTTGTTATCCTGTAATGACAAAAGCAGGTCTGCATGACAATTTAACAGCAAAAGCCATTTCTTTCATTTTATTCTTTTAAAAACTGCTAGGTAATTAACTTCACAGCAGTGTTGTTGGCAAAGTAATAATACAGATAAAAGGAAACATTCATTAATAATTGACCATGAAAACTGTAGTTAAATACTGTTGAGGTAATATAATCATTAACAGAAGAAGATAGAACAGGATGACTGCAAGATTTTGGAAGGCAGAAGTATCACATGAAGCCTTCCAACTCCAAAGGGTAGAAGAAGGAGAGAAAGTGGGTCATCAAAGACAGGAGGTAAAAGCATTATTTACAGCGCCTATATTTAATACATTTTGGGCTAAACAACTGATTATAGTGTTCAAAGTCCAACACAATTTCTCCTTTAAAAGACACTCAGGAGAGTCTTTCGGTTGTGTGAAGACTCAAAGAGGTAAGACAACACAAAAACATAATAAATAACCAAAAAACTCATCACAACACATGATGAAATACCTCAATTAAGCCAGCAATAACTGAGCATCAAAGCAACTACTTCATTTCAACTTTGAGGTGTATGCCTTCTCCGTTTAACTGTCCATGAACTAAATGCTATAGAGCATGTCTCTACTGTCTAGTTACAATATAAATGTTTTTTTGTTTGTTTGTTTTAAACTCCTTCTAAATGATTTTGGGCAAAGAATAGTACAAGTTCAAAGAATTCCTTGGATAAATAAAACCTTTCATCTACAAAACCTCTGCAATTCCTTTCATGCAGAAAACAAAAACAAAAAGCAAGGGATTTCCTTTCTCTCAAATATTCTCTTTGTTTATCACAGCTTCACTATCTAGGTTGCCCATGCATTCTGAGCAAAATCAGAAAGAGAGAAGAAAGACTAACCTCACACTAAAGATAATTCCTTTACTTATACACTTGCATATTGTTAAAATGATGCAGATTTAAATTGCTTTGATCTGAGCATTATTAAATAGCATCAAGTACTTTCTACTGTAATTAACTGTCTTTGAGGATGAATATCAATTAAACTTTTTTTTATATATAATGGGGAGACACAGATACTGGACTTGCTACTGTCTCACTGTGAGTAAAACTCAGAAATGAATCAAGTTCCATTTTTGTTAAGTAGTAGATCACATTATATCCTTGTTTTTGCTGTTATGTGCTGTCGAGTCAGCTCCAAATCACAGCAACCCTGAGCACAATAGAATGAAAAACTGCTTGGTCATGCACCATCCTCACAATCTTTGCTATATTTGAATACATCATTGAAGCCACTGTGTCAATCCATCTCATTGCGAGTCTTCCCTTTTTTGCTGACCCTCCACCTTACCAAGCATGATATACTTCTCAAGCAAATGGCCTCTTCTAACAATATGACCTAAGTAGGTGAGACAAAGTCTGACCATTCTCAATTCCAAGGAGCATTCTGGCTGCATTTCATCCAGGACACATTTGTTTGTTCTTCTGACAGTCCATGGTATTGTCAATATTCTTCACCAACACCACAATTCAAAAGCATCAACTTCTCAGTCTTCTTTATTCAGTTTTCACATACATATGAAGCTATTGAAAATACTGTGGCTTGGATTAGGTACACCTTAGTCTTCAAAGTGACATCTTTGCACTTCAACATTTCAAAGAGGTCTTTTGCAGCAGATTTGCACAATGCAATATGTCATCTGATTTCTTGACTGCTGTTTCCATGGGTGTTGATTGTGGATCCAAGTAATATGAAATCTTTGACAACTTCAATCTTTCTTCCATTTATCATGATGCTGCTTATTGCTCCTATTGTCAGGATTTTTGTTTTATCTTGAGGTGTAATCCATACTGAAGACTGTAGTCATTAATCTTCGTCAGTAAGTCCCTCAAGTCATCTTCACTTTCAACAAGGTTGAGTCATCTGTATATCACAGGTTGTTAATGACTCTTCCTCCAGTCCTGATACTGCACTCTTCTTCATATAGTCGAGCTTCTCAGATTATTTGCTCATCATACAGATAGAATTAATATGGTAAAAGGACACAACCCTGCTGCACACCCTTCCTGATTTGAAGAACAGCCTCCTGGTCTAAGTACAGGTTCCTCGTGAGCACAATTAAGTGTTCTGGAATTCCCATTCCTCACAATGTTACCCATAATTTGTTATGATCCATACAGTTGAATACTTTTGCTTAGTCCATAAAACACAAGTAAACATCTTTCTGGTATTGTTTGCTTTGAGCCAAGATCCATCTGACATCAGCAATGATAGCCCTTGTTCCACATCTTCTTCTGAATCCATCTTGCATTTCTGGAAGTTCCCTGTGAATATACTGCTCCAATCATTTCTTAATTATCTTCAGCAAGATTTTACTTGCATGTGATATTAATGATATTGTTTGATAATTTCCACATTCTGTTTGATCACCTATCTTTGGGATGGGCACAAATATCTATCTCTTCCAGTCACTTGGCCAGGTAGCTCTCTTCCAAATTTCTTGGCATAAACAAGTAAGTGGCTCCACCACTGCATCCATTTGATGAAACATTTCAATGGGTATTTCGTCAGTTCCTAGAGCCTTGCTTCTCATCAGTTCCTTCAGTGCAGCTTCAACATCTTCCTTCAGTACTATTGGTTCTTGATCATACACTACCTTCTGAAATATTTGGACATTGACCAATTTTTTTGGTACAGTGATTCTGTGTATTTCTTCCATCTTCTTTTGATGCTTACTGTATCTTTCAACATTTTGCCCATAGAATCCTTCAATATTGACTTTTTTCTTCAGTTCTTTTAGCTTGAATAATGCTCAGAGTGTTCTTCCCTTCCCATAAGCACGTATCTACAAAATAGGCTTATCTGATAGATTAATTTCTAACTAGATATTTACATATAGAAAGGTTCATGGAAATGTCTAGTGTCTTTGTAGTTCTAAACAGCAAATTCTTCAACTTTCTTTATCATTTTGACAGTATAAAAAATTGAAAATAATCTGTAAGCTATTCCTGTGCATATTAGACTAGTTTCTCTAGAGAAGTAAGGCCAGTAAAGCTTGTGTGTGTGTGTGTGTGTGTATAGAGCACTGGTGGCATAGTGCCTAAAGCATTTGACTGCTAACCAGAAGGCTGGTAGTTCAAACCCACCAGCCACTCCTTGGAAGGAAGGTTGGACAATCTACTTCTGTAGTGATACTGCCTTAGAAACCCAAGGAGGCGTTGCTATGAGTTGGAGCCAACCTAACATGTATATACATGTGTATATGTGTATATATACATATATATGTATATATATAATCACATACACACATACACACACACAAAGAGAGAGAGAAATTTATTTCAGGAAAATGTCTCACACATTTATAGAGGCTGGCAACTCCCAAGTTCCTTAGTCAAACATCCAGCTGGAGGCTTTTCCCTGACTCACACAGCTGCAGGGGCTAATAAACCTTAGATCAGCAGGCAAAGTGGTGGATTATTGGCTCACAGGACAGTTGCAAAGGCTATCAAGTCCCAAGGTCATGAGCTAAATGTCAAGGTGGAGGCTTTTTCTGACTCATGCAGCTGCAGAGGCTGATGAACCCAAGATCAGCAGGAAGCACAATAGGGTCCAGATTCAACAGGAAGTTCCCACATTTTCCCAGGACCTCCACATATATATTGGAAGCAGGCCACAGCCCTAAGGAAACTCCCTTTCAACTGATTGGTTGCTGTATATCCCACCATGGAAGTGACTACCTTGCATCAGATCTCATCATGGGAAAGACAACACCACAACTGCTTAAACCACCCAGAATCATGGTCTAGACAAGTTTACACACAACCTTAGCCATCACACCTTGGAAGATATTTTCTAACTATTGATCTACTTTGAATCATTTATCTATTTTGCTCCAAAATCTTCTGTTTCTAAACTTATGTAAAAATCAAAACCAAACTCATTGCCATCGAGTCAGATCTGACTCATAGTGACCCCTTCTTGGGTTTTCGAGGCTATTCGATATTTTTCAGATTAAAGATGAATCCTTCGAATTAGCTTATGCCTAGAAAATCTATTACATATTTGAATTGTAAACCTTAGCTTGTGCCATAAATATATCATATGTGCTACAACTCAGTGTGGTAGTTAAAGTTGTGTGACAACTTGCCTGGGCCATGGTTTTGAGTGGCTGGGCAGCTGGGTGTAGATATTACTCATGATAAGATTGGTCATCAACTCCATGGTGGAATCTGCTATGAGCAGTTGAGTAGCTGCCACTGGAGCATGGCCTTCTTCCAGTATATAAGGAGAAGTTTTGAGAAAGGTTTCCAGCTTTTGGCACATCTGGATCTTGCATTGGGCTGAGTCTTTGTCTCAGTGGCCTGCCATATTGCCTGCTGATCTGGGGACTATTTCTGGAATTGAATTAGTGGCCTGTCTTGTTGCTTGCTAATCTTGGAACCGTGCTATTTAACTTGTTGATTATCCTTTTGTCAGCCTCAGCAGCCAGCAAACGCATGAGTCAGAAAAAGCCTCCAGTTCTAATGGGCCTAGAATTGCAGGCAGAGCTGACGCCCAAGGTTGAGGAGCTTTCATGCAGCACCTAAAGGCTGCACATTGAACTCAGACTTCTAGCCTCCTAAACTGTAAGAGAATAAATCCATGTTTGTTAAGCTACCCACTTGAGTTATTTCTGTTATTGCAGCACTAGGGAGCCCAAACACTCAAATATTTTCTCCTTGTTTTTAGGTAATTGTGACTTGGTTATAGGTTATACACTGGCTTCCACAAAATAAATAAATAAGCTTACAAAAAATGATAAATTTCTTGAAAATTTCCCTGAGAATGAAATAATTTATAAAAATAGATTTTTTATTTCAATGAATCAAAATTTGATATGTGTTCTATATCAAATCATCAAAATAAGTAAATTTTTAATTATTATTGGGTCCCATACAACAAGCCATTATATTCCTATATTTGTTTTCCATAATACTGCTTTTCATTATGATACAAATACATTTTGAAGTTGGATATAATTTTATGAACCAGGGAATGGGTTGATGAATGATTGTAGGGCTTTTGATATTTTTTAACTTGCCAAGAAAACAGATTATTGATTTTTTTATTTTTGTGAGTAGGTCAGGATAAAAAGATAAAGATAAAAGGAGCAAATTCCTCTTTCCCCAAAGAGAAAAGATATATTTTATCTTTACATAACCTAATTATAAACACATGCTACTTCTGCAAAGGTGTAATGGAAATTAGTTTTACTTGTTCTTTATGATCAAAAGCCATCGCTGCTTGATGAGAATACTAAATAGTTCAACTAGAATTATATGCTGTGTGTTTACAAACAAATTACACCTTCACACAAGGCCCATATTATATTTATTTCTGTATTCCCAACACCTACAATGTTTATGATGTAGCATCTTACTCAATGGATATATACTGAATTAAAATTTTTTTAAATATCAGGAAGTAGGATGAAGGGAAAGAACAAGAGAAAAGAGACCTGTTCTTGTATGTTTTATGTACTCATGCACCAAATCATCAAAATATACATACAGAAATACATATTTATGTACAAGAAATGAAACATAATCTTAAGTTTCAAGAAAAAAACTGGAAAAAAAATCATTCCTCCTGTATTCACATGGAAGGCCTGTTTTAGGGAATAAATATAGCCTCATCATGTTCTGGAAGGAAGATATAATGAGAGGAGGACAGAGCCCTGGGTGCTGATTTACTGCTCTCTTAGGTACCTTGCTGATTTATGGAGGTGCCATGGAAATGCCTTTGGAAAAATCTTGTTCCCTTTTTCAGGAAATACTTACTGTTCTGACACTCAGCTGTGGACCATCAAGAACAAAACAAAATACAGAAATATAAAATATAGAAAGTAAGATACTTAAAAAACATTTTTTTTAAGAAAAACTAATATTTTTGTCATGCCCCATCATTTTTGTATATCCTTAATACTTGGACATAAGCACATTGTATGAATTTATACTATAAATCTTCACTGCCAAAAATACTACCTGGAAGTTATTGTAATTTCATTAGATTCTGACATTATTCCAAATGAATTTTGGGGGACAAAATCATACAAAAGAGCCCTAGTAATGAGTAGAAGAAAAAATTTCAAGAGATAATGTAGATCTACTTTCATAATATGACCAGGGCCTGAGGTAGGGGGGCACCAGGCTTGGGGCTGCTTTCACTTGGGGACAGCTCTATTTTAAGGCTGGGGCCCAAGGTAGGTGGGCACTGGGCTCTGGGCTGCTTTCACTTGAGGGTGGTTCTATTTTAAGGCAGGGTCCCGAGGTAGGCGAGTGCAGAGCAATTAAGAACAACTAAGGGAGATGAACTTGTCTTTTAGTTTGCTGTCCTGTGGTGGCTTACATGTTGCTGTGAGGCTGGAGGCTATGCTACCATTGTTGCAAAATGTAGCATGATAACCCATGGTGGACAGGTTTGAGTGGAGCGTCAAGGCTAAGACAGAGTTGGAAGAAGGAAGAGGCCATCTAATTCTCAAATAATTGGCCAGTGAAAACCTTATGAATAGCAGTGAAACACTGTCTAACATATTACTGGAAAACTTTATGAAAAGCCCTGAAACATTATCCAATATAGTGCTAGAAGATGAGCCCATCAGGTTGGGAGACACTCAAAATTTCACTGGGAAAGAGCTGACTCCTCAGAGTAGAGACAACCTTAACAATATGGATAGAGTAAAGCTTTCAAGACCTCAACTGGCTGATATGGTATGACTCAAAATGAGCAGAAAGAGATGCAAACATCCATTAATAATCAGACCATGGAATGTATGAAATATTAATCTAGGAAAAGTGGAAGTTGTAAAAACTGAAATGGAACACATAAAGATCGATATCCTAGGCATTAGTGAGCTAAAATGGACTGGTTTTGGCCATTTCAAATATGCTAGGAATGAAAAATTGAAGTGGAATGGTGTGGCATTCATCATCACAATGGCTGTTTCAAGATCTTTCCTGAAGTACAGTGCTGTCAGTGATAAGAAATAACCATGCACCTACAAAGAAGACCAGTTAATACTACTCTTATTCAAATCTATGCATCAACCACCAAAACCATGGATGAGGAAATTGAAGATTTCTACCAACTTCTGCAGTCTGGATTGACCAAACATGCAATCAAGATGTGTTGATTATCACTGGTGACTGGAATGCAAAAGCTGGAAACAAAGAAGAGTTACCAGTAGCTGGAAAATAGTGCCTTGGTGATAGAAATAATACTGGAGATTACATACTAGAATTTTGCAAGACCAAGGATTTATTCATTGCAAATACCTTTTATCAACAACATAAGCAATAGCTATACATGTGGACTTCACCAAATGGAATACATAGGAATCAGATTGGCTACATCGGTGGCAAGAGTGATGGAGAAGTTCAATATCTTCAGCCAAAATAAGGCCAGGAGCTGATTGCGGAACAGACAATCAACTGCTTGTATGCAAGTTAAAGTTAAAGTTGAAGACAATTAGAACAAGTCCACGAGAGCCAAAATATGACCTTGATAATATCCCTTCTGAATTTAGAGACAATCTAAAGGAGAGATTTGATACATTGAACACCAGTGACCAAAACCAGAGGAATTGTGAGATGACATCAAGTATATCATCCATGAAGAAACCAAAAGGTCATTAAGAAGACAGAAAGGAAGAAAAGATCAAAATGGATGCCAGAAGAGACTCTGAAACTTGCCCTTGAGTGGAGAGTAGCTAAAGCAAATGGAAGAATTGACAAGATCAAAGAACTGAACAGAAGATTTCAAAGAGCAGCATGAGAAGACAAAGCTAATTACTATAATGAAATGGGCAATGACCTGGAGTTAGAGAACCAATAGGGAAGAACACACTTTGCATTTCTAAAGCTGAAAGAACTGAGGAGGGAAATTAAGCCTTGAGTTGCAATATGGAAAGATTCCATGGGCAAAACAAGTGCTTTAGCCACTATGCTACCAGAGCTCCTATTGAATGGTGCAGGAAACAGCAAAAGAAGATGGAAGCAATACACAGAGTCACTGTACCAAAAAGAATTGATTGATGTTAATCCATTTCAGGAAGTGGTATATGATCAAGAAACAATGATATTTGAAGGAAGAAGTCGAAGCTGCACTGAAGGAACTGGCAAAGAACGAGGCTCCAGGAATTGACAGAATACCCATTGAGATGTTTTAATAAATGGATGCCACACTGGAGGCACTCACTCAGCTCTGCCAAGGGATTTAGAAGACATCTACCTGATCAACAGACTGGGAGAGATCCATATTTGTACCCATTCCAAAGAAAGGTGATCCCACTGAATGTGGAAATTATTGAACAATATCATTAATATCACATGCAAGTAAAATCTTACTGAAGATAATTCAAAAATGGTTTCAGGAGTATATTGACAGAGAACTTCCAGAAATGCAAGCTGGATTCAGAAGAGAAGATGGAACAAGGGATATCATTTATGTCTTTCAGCTAAGATGGATCTGAAAGCAAAGAATACCAGAAAGATGTTTACTTATGTTTCAATGACTTAGCAAAAACATTCTATTGTGTGGATCATAACAAAATATGGATAACATTGAGAAGAATGGGAATTCCAGAACACTTGATTGTATTCATGAGGCACCTGTACAAAGATTGGAAGGCTGTCATTGAAACAGAACAAGGGGATACTGCGTGGTTTAAAATCAGGAAGGGAGTGAATCAGGGTTGTATCCTTTCACCATATTTATTCAATTTGTATGCTGAGCAAATAATCCAAGAAGCTGGAGTATATGAGGAAGAGTGTGGCATCAGGATTAGAGGAAGACTCACTAACTAACTGCAATATGCAGATAACACAACTTTGCTTGCTGAAAGTGAATATGACTTGAAGCACCTACTGATGAATATTAAAGGCTACAGTCTGCAGTATGGATTATACCTCATGTTCTGGTTATGTAGTGCTGCTCTGACAGGAATATACCACAAATGGGATGGCTTGAACAAACAGGAGTTTATTCTCTTACAGCTTGGGAGGCTAGAAATCTGAGTTCAAAGTGCCATGTTCTAGGGGCCGTGTAAAAGCCCCTCAACCTTGGGCTTCAGCTCTGCCTCCTGCTCCCAGCCCACTGAAGCTAGAGGCATCTCTTCACTCAGGCAACTACTGGATGCTGAGGCTAACAACCCCAAGGTCAACAAATAAAATGACACAGTCTCAATGTTACCAAACAATATGGCAGCCATTGATTCAAGTCCATTGGAAGTCCCAGAATTGGCAGAGCATGGCAGGTTGCTGAACAACGACATGGCTACATGCAGGTTTCAAGCATGCCATAAACTAGAGACCAGTCCCAAAATTGCTTCTGACATACAGGAAGCAGACCACATCCCTAAAGCAACTACTCAGCTGCTCCAGTACATTCCACCATAGAGTTAATTACTAATCTCACCATGGGGAATAACCACCACCAGCTGCCCAGCCACTCAGCCAGGCCTACCACCAGCTGCCCAGCCACCCAAGCAGGCCTAGCCAAGTTGACACATAAACTTAACTACCACAATTTCACCCCTTGTCAACTTGGCACCTGTACAGATCTTCATTGGGTGGCATCTGTACAGATCTCTCTCACTGGGTGGCTCTAGTCCCCTAGTTCCTGAGTGGAAGCCTCATTACCTTGGCCTGGAAGGCCCTGTTCCTCTACCTCTTGAGCATGGCAGCCCTGCCCCCTCTCCCCTGGGCAGCAGCTATGACTCCATCTCACTGGCTCACATGAACGAGCAGCCCCACACTCCAGAAACAAGTTAGTGAAGATCTGGCTCTTCGAAACTTAGGGGGCTGTGGTGGTCCACCCCCAAAGACCATGGTCCTACCCTTTGAGGCTGAGGCAGCTCTGTTTCCTGTTTCCCTGGTCTCTCCATTTCTGCCGATTAATGTGATTTCCACTCCGCCAGAAATCTTCCTGCCCCAAAGCACTCAGCTTTCTTGCTCCATGGGCAGACCAACCTACTGTTGACTCCAATGAATGATGAATCCAAGATCTCCAGGCCAAATGGTGGATTGTTCATCACAGACAGTTGTAGGCAGCACAACAGGATCCCAATCCATAAAAGAGTGTCACTTTTCCCAGGATGTCCATAAATATATTGGAAGCCGGCCACACCCTTAGGGAAACTCCCTTTCAATCGATTGGCTGCTCAAAACATATACATCTGATCCCATCATGGGAATAACCCACATCACAGTTGCTTAAACCACACAGAATTGTGGTCCAGCCAAGTTGACACACAGCTCCAAATATCACACCTCAATGTAAAGAAAACAAAAATCCTCACAAACGGTTAGATAAACAGCTTCACAATGGATGGAGAAAAGATTGAAGTTTTCAAGCACTTCACATTACTTGATTCTACAATCAACACCAATTGTAGCAGCAGTCAAGACATCAAAAGAAGTAGTGCATTGAGTAAATCTGCTGCAAATGACCTCTTTCAAGTACTGAAGAACAAACATGTCTTCTTAAAGACTAAGGTGCACTTAACCCAAGCCATGATATTTTCAGTTGCCTCTTATGCATGTGAGAGCTGGACAATGAATAAGGAAGACAGAAGAAGAGTTGATGCTTTTGAGTTGTGGTATTAGAGAAAAATATTAAGAGTAGCATGGACTGCCACAAGGACTAACAAATCTGTCCTGGAGGAAGTGCAGCTGGAATGCTCTTGGAAGCGAGAATTGCCAGACTTCATCTCACCTACTTTGGTCATGTTGTCAGAGGGAATAATACCCTGGAAAAAGATACCATGCTTTGTAAAGTGGAGGGTTAACTAAAAAGGGAAAAACCTTCAACAAGGTGGATTTACACAGTGGCTGCAATGATAGGCTGAGATATAGCAAGAATCATGAGGCTGGCCAGGACAGGGCAATGTTATGTTCTGCTGTCTGTAGGGTGGCTATGAGTCAGAGATGACTTGACGGCACCTAACAACAACAACAACTACAACACTTTCATAATAAAATTTACAACACTAAGTACCAGTAACCAAAATATTCAATGCTGAGACTATGAAAAACCAGAACAGAAGGAAATCTGTGGAAATCAGAGGCCCTTTTCCTCTTTTTAACTTAAATCTCCTTTAACTTTAACTACATCTCCTGAATGGAGCCATTACCTACCAGCTTCCTCTCCTCTACCCACTCATCCCCCATAGCATATACCAGGAGCTGGAGAAACACTGAACAGACATAACATTTTTTGAAACCAAACTTCAGAGGTAAAGATTGAACCAAAAAACAATAAGCACATGTAAAAGATTGAAATTCACTTTGATTTAAAAACAAAACAAAACAAACTTCCTGAATATAAATAACATAGTTTTCACTTTTAAAAATTTGGTAAATGCATTTAAGAAAAAGATGAGAATTTTTTATCATCTAGGCCACTAACTCAGGTCTCAAGAGAGCAAATACCTGAAAAAATGTTAAGGGAAGAAAAAAAAAGAACATTAAGGGCATATCGCATAGGATGTTGCTGGTGTTGTTAGGTGCTGTTGAGTCAACTCCAACTCTACTAACCCTACGTACAACAGAAGAAAACACTGCCAGTCCTGTGCCATCCTTACAACACTTGCTGTGCTTGAGCCCATCATTGCAGCCACTGTGTCAATCCATCTCATTGAGGGTCTTCCCCTTCTTTGCTGACCCTCTACTTTACCAAGCATGGTATCCTTCTCCAGGGAATGATGCCTTCTGACAGCATGGCCAAAGTAGGTGAGACAAAATCTGGCCATTCGCACTTCCAAGGAGCATTCTGGCTGAACTTCTTCCAGGACAGATTTGTTTGTTCTTCTGGCAGTCCATGGTATTTTCAGTATTCTTCGCCAACACCACACTTCTAAGTCATCAACTCTTCGGTCTTCCTTATTCATTATCCAGCTTTCACATGCATATGAGCTGATTGAAAATACCATGGCTTAGTTAGGTGCGCCTTAGTCCTCAAAGTGACATCTTTGCCTCTTAACATTTTAAGGAAGTCTTTTGCAGTGATTTTTCCAGTGCAATATATCTCATATCCTGACTCCTGCTCCTATAGATGTTGACTGTGAATCCTAATAAAATGAAATCCTTGACAAGCTCAATCATTCCTCCATTTATCATGATGTTAACTTATTGGTTCAGTTGTGCAGATTTTCATTCTCTTTATGTTGAGGTGTAATCCATACTGAAGACTTTTTTTGTCTTTGATCTTCATCAATAAGTGCTTAAAGTCATCTTTACTTTCAGTAAGCAAGGTTGTGTCATCTGCATATCACAGGTTGTTAATGATTCTTCCTTCAGTCTTGATGTTGCATTCTTCTTCATATAGTCCAGCTTCTCAGATTATTTGCTCAGCATACAGATTGAATAAATACAGTGAAAAGATATGGCCCTGACACATATCCTTCCTGATTTTAAACCATGCAGTATCCCTGTGTTCTTTTCAAATGACAGCCTCTTTGTAGGCATACAGGTTCCTCATGAAAATGATTAAGTGTTCTATAATTCCCATTCTTTTCAATGTTATCCATAGTTTGTTACGATCTGAATGGTGGGCTGCCTTTACATAATCAACAAAACACTGTTAGACATCTTTCTAGTATTCTTTGCTTTTAGCTAAGATCCATCTGACATCATCAATGATACCCCTTGACCAGGTTTGCGGGTCTGCCTGGTGGAACCACTGAGACGATGGCCCCTAGCTTCCCTTCAGGTCTGGAATTGAACCCACACCTGTGGCTTCCAGCCAAACTAAAGACAGGTATATGAGTTGAACATTTACCTGAGGTAGATACACTCCTTGGAGAGAACAATCATGGGAGAAAGAAGGGCTGTTTATGCACAGGAGACTGCTCAGGGAACAGGAGTACATGGAGCGATGGACACAGGGGAGAGATAACTATTGGGAGGAAGTGGGAGGGGAGCTGTTGGATTGTGGTAAATTATAGTCAATGTCATGAGACAAAGTGTTTGTGAACTGTTGTACAGAAAGTGAATTTGCTCTGTTCATTTTCATCCAAATCACAATAAAAATAAAAAAAAAGAAAAATGATACCCCTCATTCCATGTCCTTTTCCTAATACAGCTTGCATTTCTGGAAGTTCTCTGTCAATATACTGTTGCAATTGTTTTTTAAATATCTTCACGAGATTGTATTTGCATATGATATTAATGATATTGTTTGATAATTTCCACAATCTGTTGGATCACCTTCCTTGTTCCAAACCAAACCAAACCAGCTGTCATCAAATCGATTTCAATTTACAGCAACCCTATAGGGCAAAATAGAACTTCTCCTTAGCTGTAATGTTTATGGTTGTAAACTGCCACATCTTTTCTCCCAGCTGTTGTGTTTGAACTGCCAACATTTCAGTTCACATAACCATTCACTGTGCAACCAGGGCTCATTATAGATAGTTCAGAGGGGGAAAAAAATAAATGTTTTAATTACACCAATAATAGGTAAAATTTCTGTGACCTGAAATAAAAACTTCTAGTCTCATAACTGAAAGAGCTCATCAAATTTCAGGCACATATGACACACATTTAAGCACACTGTGATAAAATTACTGAATTTCAAGAATAAAGGGAAAATTGTAAACCTCTTAGGTTACCTTATAATAAATAGCAAAAATGATAGGCCCAATTATAGAATTACAAATGTAAAAAAAGTTTCATAAAGATGAACACAACCTTGTAAACACTTTAAAAGGAAAAAGAACCATATTGAGATTAAACTTCTCATCTGTAATATCAGAAGACACATAAAATAATCTTTACAGAGCACTGAAAGAAAACGACCAATTCCCAAATATACCCTATACCTAACTATCTTATCCTTTATTGGTCAGAAAGTTACTTGCAGATATGGATTGACCAGGAAAAATATTATCCATGTAGCCCATCTGCAAATAATACTCAAGAAAATAAACAAATGATATTCAAATCAGAAGAGATATTTAAATATAAAAGAAGATGAAAAGCATAGAAAACAATAATAATAAAAAAACAGCTTTATATTATTAAATTGAAAAAGATATAATAGTAAGGCCCTAAAAATATTAAAGAATATCCTTCAGGCTTAGGAGTCAGATCTCATATGTGGGAATATATTTATTTCCAAAATTTATGGCATGGATGTGCTGGATTCAAACCAGATTCATACAGTTGTCATAATATTGTTATAATCTATGATCTTCATCCATAGTTGGAATCTGTACTTTCTGTATCATTAAACTTTGGAGGTCTGAATTTGTTTGCTGGATGTCAAGATATGCTAGGATGGATGATCAATGAAAGAAAGACAAGTTCCAAATTCTCAATATTCTCTGAGACTTAAAGTAAATGGATCTCTTCCTCAGTCTGAACTTAAGATATCACTGTTCCACATATTGCATTATTATTGACCATGTGGGGTATATATGGGCCCCAGATATAGCTCTCATTTTTAAAGACAAGAAAACAAGGAGAGCATATAAAAAAATTCACTGACATAGAATGAAAAGATAAGCATGCCACATGAAACAAAAATACAGGTCTGCTCTGTGTCCTCAATATAACATAACAATAATGACTGAAAAAGAGAGAGTTCAAAGATAAAGAGGAGTTCAAAGATAAACTAAGACAACAAACTGAGTGAGAAGTAATATTGCTGAGAGGCAAAAAGATCTAAATGAGATTAGAATTTTAAAGACCCAAAACCATAGTCACAGAATTTCACATGGTGGTCTTAGAAGAACTGAAAAGTACAATCAGCACTGCAGAAAATTTGACTGTGAAAAAACTTTAGAATTTTATCTTTAATGAAGAGAAAATAATCAAAACATAAAAATCATAAGAGTAGATAACAAGGAAAATTATTCACCTTACTGATAATTGGATCCAAGGAAGGAAAGAATAAATGGAACCAAAATAGAACAACAAATTATAATAAAAGAAAACTTTCCTAAACTTAGAAAATACATATAAATCTACACATTAGAAAAGGACTCATCAAAATTTAAGTAAAAATAATGAAAATAGGCCAAAACCTAGACATATGTTTGTAATTTTTTTAATCTAAAGAATAAATGATGATTCATATGTACCCAATGACAAAAAAAAAATGATGATACACAGAAAAAAGGAAAATAGAGCTGTCTTCATTAAATAGTAAGATACAATGGAATGTGAAAAGAATAGACCCAAGTAGCCTGTACCCCATCCTGATGGAGTCCACAGAAAAATATTTTTCAGTCATACTGTGTTGCTGTTAGGTGTCCTCGAGTTGTCTCCAACTCATAGCAAACTTATGCACAACAGAATGGAGCACTGTGTAGTGTTATGCCAGTCACATGATCCTTCCTATATCTGAGCCCATTGTTGCATCCACTGTGTCCATCCATCTTGTTGAGGACCTTCCCCTTTTTCGTTGACGCTCCACTTTACTGAGCATGATATCCTTCTCCAGGGAATGGTTCCTTCTGATAATAAGACCAAAGTAGGTAAGACAAAGTCTGGCCATTATAACTTCCAAGGAGCATTCTGGCTGCTCTTCTTCCAGGATAGATTTGGTAGTCCTTTTAGCAGTGCATGGTACTCTCAGTATTCTTTGCTAACACTATAACTCAAAAGTGTCAACTCTTCTTCAGTCTTCCTTATTCATTGTCCAGCTCTCACATGCATAAGAAGCAATTGAAAATACCATGGCTTGGGTTAGGTACACCTTAGTGTTCAAGGATACATCTTTGGTCTTCAATACTTGAAAGAGATCTTTTGCAGCAGATTTGCCCAATACAGTACTTCATTTGATGTCTTGATTACTGCTTCCAGTGATATTGATTGTAGGACCAAGTAATATAAAGTTTTTTACAACTTCAATATTTCCTCCATTTATTGTGATGCTGCTCATTGGTCCAGTTGTGAGAATTTTTGTTTTCTTTATATTGAGGTATAATCTAAACTGCAGACTGTAGTCTTTAATCTTCATAAGTAAGTGCTTCGTGTCATCCTTATTTTCAGCAAGGAAAGTTGTGTTGTCTGTGTATCGCAGGTTGTTAAGGAGTCTTCCTCTAATTCTGATGCCACGTTCTACCTCATATACTATAAGTTCTCAGATTATTTGCTCAGCATACAGACTTAATGAGTATGGTGAAAGGATATAACCCCAATGCACTCCCTTCCTGATTTTAAACCATGTGATATCTTCTTGTTCTGTTTGAATGGCAACCTCCTGTTCCATGTACAGGTTCCTCATGAATACAATCAAGTGCTCCAGAATTCCCATTTCCTCAAAGTTCTCCATAATTTGTTATGATCCACACAATTGAAAGCTTTTGCACAGTCAATAAATCATAAGTAAACATCTTTCTCGTATTCTTTGCTTTTAGCCAAGATCCATCTGACATCAGCAATGATATCCCTTGTTCCGTGTTCTTTTCTGAATTCAGCTTGTATTTCTGGAGGTTCTCTGTCAATATACTCCTGCAACTGTTTTAGAATTATCTTCAGTAAGATTTTACTTGCATATGATATTAATGATAGTGTTCAATAATTTCCACATTCTTTGGGATCACCTTTCTTTGGAATAAGTACTAATATGGATCTCTTCCAGTCAGTTGGCCATGTGTCTTCCAAATCTCTTGACATAGCTGAGTGAGGGCTTCCACTATGGTATCCATTTGTTGAAACATCTAAATGGGTATTTCATCAATTCTTGGAGCCTCATTCTTTGTCAATTTCTTCAATGCAGTCTCGACTTCTACCTTCAATACCATTGGTTCTTGATCATATGCCATCTCCTGAAATGGATGAACATTGACCAATTCTTTTAGTACAGTGACTCTGTGTATTGCTTCCATCTTCTTTTGATGTTTCCTGCACCATTCAATATTTTGCCCATAGAATCTTTCAATATTGCAACTCAAGGCCTAAATTTTTTCTTCAGTTTTTTCAGCTTGAGAAATGCTGAACATGTTCTTCCCTTCCGGTTTTCTAACTCCAGGTCTTTGCACATATCATTACAATAATTGGCTTTGTCTTTTCGAGATACAATTTGAAATCTTCTGTTCATCTATTTTCTCTTGTCATTTTTTCCATTTGCTCTAGATACTCTTGACTCAAGGGTGAGTTTCAGAGTCTCTTCTGACATTCATTTTGGTCTTTTCTTCCTTTCTTGTCTTTTTAATGACTTTTGCTTTCTTCATGGATGATGTTCTTGATATTATCCCACAATTCCTCTGGTTTTCAGTCACTGGTGTTCAATGCATCAATTCTATCCTTTAGATGGTCTCTAATTTCAGGAGGGATATTATCAAAGTCATATTTTGGTGCTTGTGGACTTGTTTTAATTGTCTTCAACTTCAACTTGAACTTGCATGTAAGCAGTTGATGGTTTGTTCAACAATCAGCTCCTGATCTTGTTTTAGCTAAAGAAATTGAGCTTTTCCATTGTCTCTTGCCACAGATGTAGTCAATCTGATTCCTGTGTATTCCATCTGGTGAAGTCCACGTGTATAGCCTTGTTTATGTTATTGAAAAAAAGGTGTTTGCAATGAGTAAGTCATTGGTCCTGCAAAATTCTATCATGCAATCTCCAACATTATTTCTATCACCAAGGCCTTATTTTCCAACTACCAGTGATTCTTATTTGTTTCCAACTTTTGCTTTCCAACCACCAGTGATAATCAACACTTCTTGATTGTATATTTGGTCAATTTCAGACTACAGAAGTTGGTAGAGAACTTCAACTTCCTCGTCCATGGCTTTGGTGCTTGGTCTATAGATTTGAATAATAATAGTATTAACTGATCTTCTTTATAGGCATATGGTTATTATCCTATCAATGGCAGAATTGTACTTCAGGACAGATCTTGAAACTGTCATTGTGATGATGAATGCCACACCATTCCGCTTCAATTTGTCATTCCCAGCCCAGTAGATTATATAGTTGTCTGATTCAAAATGGCCAAAACCAGTCCATTTCAGCTCACTAAGGCCTAGGATATTGATCTTTATGCATTCCATTTCATTTCATTTCATTTTTGACAACTTCCAATTTTCTTTGATTCATGCTTTGTCCATTCCATGTTCTGATTTTTAATGGATGTTTGCAGCTGTTTCTTCTCATTCTGAGTTGTGCCACATTAAAAAATGGAGGTCCCAAAAGCTTTACTCCATCCATATCATTAAGTCATAATGTAGAGCCAGAAAATACACTACTCTCATACACCAAAATCAATTTCCAATAAATTAAAAATAAAACATCCAACAATGAGATCAAAAATATACTAGACAAAAAATTTCAGTGACTATTATTCTGAGCTATTGGTGAGGAAAAAACAAAGGTTAACATTTATAGATTTCATTTGCAAAAATTAACTTGTAGACATAAAAATAAAAACACAAAAGCAAATAAACTGGGAAAAGTAAATTCATGTATAAGACAGCTAACAGGCTATTATTATTACTATGCCAGGAGATTTTCACACTGCAGCATGAAGATGAGCACCGCTCATCTGTCAATTTGTCATAATGTGGTGGCTGGCATATTGATGTGAGGCTGGAGGCTATGCCACTGGTATTCCAAATACCTGCAGGGTCACCTGTGGTAGACAGATTTCAGTGGAGCTTCCAGACTAAGACAGACTTGGAAGAAGGAAGGGGCCATCCACTTCTCAAAGAGTTGGCCAGTGGAAACCTTATGAATAGCAGAGAAACACTGTCTGACATATTACTGGAAAACTTTATGAATAGCCTTGAAATACTGTCAGATATACTGCTGGAAGATAATCCCCTCAGGTCAGAAAGCACTCAAAATATGACTGGAGAAGAGCTGCCTCCTCAAAGTACGGTTGACCTTAATGATGTGGATGGAGTAAAGTTTTTGGGGCCTCCATTTGATGATGTGGCATGATTCAATGGGAAGAAGCAGCTGCAAAGTTTCATTAATATTTAAAACATGGAATGTACAGAGTATGAATCCAGGAAAAAAGGAAGTTGTCAAAAATGAAATGCAATGCATAAAGATCGATATCCTAGGCATTAGTGAGCTGAAATGGATTGGTTTTGGGCATCTGAATTAGACAAACATATGAGCTACTACAATAGGAATGACAAATTGAAGAGGAATGGTGTGGCACTCATCACCACAAATAATGTTTCAAGATCTACCATGCAACATAATGCTAGCAGTGATAGGATCATATCCATATGCCTGCAAGGAAGACCTGTCAATACTGCCAATACTCCAATTTATCCACCAACCACCAAAGCCAAAGACAAGGAAATTGAAGATTTTTACCAACTTCAGCAGTCTGAAATTGACCAAACACACAATCAAGGTATGCTTATTATCACTGGTGACTGGAATGCAAAATGTGGAAACAAAAAACAATTACCAGTGGTTGGAAAATATGGCCTTGGTGATAGAAATGAGGTTAGAGATCACATGATAGTATTTTGCAAGACCAACAACATATTCATTGCAAATACTTTTTTTCAACAACACAAACAGTGACTATACATGTGGACTTCACCAGATGGAATATACAGTAATCAGATTGACTACATCTGTGGAAAGATGTGATGGAGACACTCAATATCTTCAGGCAAAATAAGACCAGGAGCTGAATGTGGAACAGACAATCAATTGCTCATATGCAAGTTCAAGTTGAACATGAAGGTAATTAAAACAGATTCAAGAGAGCCAAAACTTGACCTTGATTATATCCCTTCTGAATTTAATGACCATCTAAAGAACGGATTTCAGGCTTTGAACACCACTGATAAAAAACTAGATGAGTTGTGGGATGATATCAAGAATATCATCCATGAAGAAAGCAAAAGCTCATTAAAAGACAAGAAAGGAAGAAAACACTAAAATGGATGTCAGAAGACACTCTGAAACTTGCTCTTGGGTGGAGAGTAGCTAAAGCAAATGGAAGAAATCACAAGATAAAAGAGCTGAACAGAAGATTTCAAAGAGCAACTCAAGAAGACAAAGTCAATTATAATGAAATGTGCAAAGACCTGGTGTTGGAAAACCAAAAAGAAATAACACATGCCACATTTCTCAAGCTGAAAGAACTGAAGAAAAAATTTAAGCCTCACATTGCAATATTGAAAGATTCTATGGGCAAAATATTGAGTGTACAGGAAACATCAAAAGAAGATGGAAACAATACACAGAGTCACTGTACCAAAAAGAATCGGTCATGGGTCATCCATTTCAGGAAGTGGCATATGATCAAGAACCAATGGTACTAAAAGAAGAAGTTGAGGCTGCACTGAAGGAATTGGCAAAGAACAAGGCTCCAGAAATTGATGGAATACCCATTTAGATGTTTCAGCAAACGGATGCCACACTGGGGACATTTTACTTATCTATGACAAGAAATTTGGAAGACAGCTATCTGGCCACCTGACTGGAAGAGATGCATATTTGGACCCATTCCAAACAAAGGTGATCCTGCAGAATGTGGAAATTATCTAACAATATCATCAATATCACATACAAGTAAAATCTCGGTGAACATAATTCAAAAAAGGTTGTAATAGTATATTGATAGGAAACTTCCAGAAATACAAGCTGGATTTAGAAGAGGATGTGGAACAAAAGATGTCATTGCTGATGTCTGACGGATCTTGGCTAAAAGCAAAGAATACCAGAAAGATGTTTACTTACGTCTTATTGACTACGCAAAAGCATTTGACTGTGTGGATCAAAGCAAAGTATGGACACTATTGAGAAGAATGGGAATTCCAGAACACTTAACTGGGTTATTAAGGAAACTGTACACAGACCAGGAGGCTGTCATTCAAACAGAACAAAGGGATATTGCATGCTTTAAAGTAAGGAAGAGAGTCTGTCAGGGTTGTATCTTTTCACCATACTTATTCAATCTGTATGCTGAGCAAATAATCTGAGAAGCTCGATTATATGAAGAAGAACATAGCATCAGGATTGGAGGAAGACTCATTAACAACCTATGATTTGCAGGTGACACAACCTTGCTTGCTGAAAGTGAAGCACTTGAAGAACTTACTAATGAAGGTTGAAGGCTACACTTCAACATATATATAATGAAAACCCTCACATGTGGACCAAGAAGCAGCATCATGATAAACAGAGAAAAGATTGAAGTTGTCAAATACTTGCTTGGTTTCACAATCAGCACCAATGGAAGCAGCAGTTGAGAAATCAGGCAAGCCTATAGTCACCAGAAGAAAGGAAGTAATATTCAAGCAGAGATAAATGAAACGGAAAATAGAAAGACAATAGAAAAAAAAATCAACAAGACTAGAAGTTGTTTTTTTGAAGAAATTTTGAAAAGCCACTGGCAAATTTAACAAAGGAAAAGAGGGAGAGAATACAAATAATATGAATAAGAAATAAAATGGGTGACATCACAACACTACCAACTGAAATAAAAAGGAATATATCAGGATACTATGAAGAAATGTATCCAACAAATTTGAAAATCTGGAAGAAAAGGATAGATTTCTAGAAACAGACTACTTACCTAAACTAACACAGACTGAGGTGGAAAAGTTGAACAGACCCATAACAAAAGAAGAAATTGAACAGATTTTTTAAAAAATTACCAACAAAAAAAGTCCTGTCCCAGATGGTGTCAACGGAGAATTCTACCAAACATTCAGAGAAGAACTGACACCAATCCTACTCAAACTATTCCAAACCATAGGAAAGTATGGAATTTTCCTTAATTCATTCTATGAAGCAAGCATAACCTTGATACCAAAACCAGGCAAAGACATCCTTAAAAAGGAAAACTACAGAACAATATCCCTTGTGAATATAGATGCAAAAATCTTTAACAAAATCTTAGCCAATAGACTCCAAGAACATATCAGAAAATAATTCATTATGACCAAGCGGAGTTCATATCATTATACAAGGATGGTTCAATATTAGAAAAACAATAACCACCATCCATCATGTAAATAAAACAAAGGAAAAGAACCACATAATCATACCAATCAATGCAGAAAAAGGCATTTAATAAAATCCAGTACCCATTCCTGATCAAAACTCTCAGCAAAATAGGAATAGAAGGGAAATTCCTCAACATAAAAAAGCACATATATTCTAAACCAACAGCCAACATTATTCTCAATGAACAGAGACTGAAACCATTCCCCTTGCAAACAGGAACCTGACAAGGAGGGCCTCTCTCACCACTTCTATTCAACATTGTACTGGAAGTCCTAGCCAGGACAATAAGGTAAGAAAGAGAAATCAAAGGGATCCAAGTTGGTAAGGAATAATCAAACTATTCCTATTTGCTGATGATATGATCCTATACCTAGAAAACCCAAGAGACTCAGTAAAGAAAGCTATTAGAACTAAGTGAGAGATTTAGCACAGTGGCAGGATACAAGATCAACAAACAAAAATGAGTTGGATTCCTCTACACGAGCAAAGAGATTGCTGAAAAAGAAATAAGGAAATCAATACAATTTATAATAGCTACCAAAAAATAAATAATAAATATTTGGGAATAAATCTTGTCACAAAAGACCTGTACAAAGAAAAGTACAAAAGACTACTACAAGAAACCATAAGAGATCTACATAAATGCAAGAACATATCATGTTCATGGATAAGATGATTGAACGTTGTGAAATGTCAATTCTACCCAAAGCAATCTATACATCCAATGCAATTCCAATCCAGATCCCATCAACATTTTTTAAGGATCTGGAAAAATCAATCACTAACTTCATATGGAAAGAAAGAGACCTTGGACAAGCAAAGCACAACTGAAGAACAGCAAAGTAGGAGGTCTCACACTCCTGGATCTTAATACCTACTATTCAGCCACAGTCATCAAACCTGCCTGGTATTGGTATAATGACAGACACATAAACCAATAGAATAGAATCAAGAACCCAGAAATAGATCCATCAACCTGTGGTCAGCTGATCTTTTACAAATGGAGAAGAGATTGTCTTTTTAACAAATGGTGCTGGCAAAACTGGACATCTATTTGCAGAAAAAATTAATCAAGATCTGTACCTCACACCATACATAAAAACTAACTCCAGATGGATCAAAGACTTAAATGTGAAACCTAAAACTATACAGTTTCTCAAGGAAAAACTAGGGTCAAACATAGGGGCCCTAATATATGCCATAAATACACTGTCAAGCATAACCCAAAATGCACAAACAACAGAAGATAAACTAGATGAATGGCACCTTCCAAAAACGAAATTTTTATGTGCTTCCAAAGACTTCTACAAGACAGTCAAAAGAGAACCTAGAGATTGGGAAAGCATATTTGGCAATGATATATCTGACAAGGGACTTATCTCTAGAATTTATAGAAAATTCCAACACCTCAACAACAAAAAGCCAAAAAACCCAATTAAAAAATGGGCAGAAGACATGAATAGACACTTCACCAAAGAGGATATTCAAGCAGTCAACAAACATATGAAAAAATGTTTATGATCATTAGCCATTAGAGAGATGCAAATCAAAATGAGATAATATCTTGCTCCACCACTAGTACCAAAATTCAACAGAACAGAAAATAACAAATGGTGAGGATGTGAACAAATTCAAACTCTTATACACTGCTGATAGGACTGTAAAATGACACAACTACTGTGGAAAACAGTATGGTGATTCTTTAAAAATGTGGAATTTGAAATACCATTTGACCCAGCAATACCATTCCAAAACCAAACTCACTGCCATCAAGTCTGATGCAACTCATAGTGACCCCTCCTTGGGTTTCCGAGGCAGCATCACTACAGAAGTAGATCACCCACTCTTCCTTCTGAGGAGTGGCTGGTGGGTTTGAACTGCCAACCTTCTGGTTAGCAGTCAAATGCCTTAGGCATGACGCCACCAGAAGACTTGAGAGCCAGGACAAGAACAGACATATGTACATTCATGTTCATCGCAGCACTGTTTACAATAGCAAAAAAAGATAGAAACAACTTAGGTGCCCATCAACAGAAGACTGGATAACCAAACTATAGTACATACACACAATGGAATACTATGCAACCCTAAAGAATAATGTAGATCTGCAAAACATTGCATAATATGGATGAACTTGGAGGAAAATATGCTGAGTGAAATAAGCCAATCACAGAAGGACAAATATTGGATTAGACTGTTATTGTAAAAAGTCAAGAAAAGGTTTCAAAGGAAATTTTCTTTGTTGGTTACCAGGGATGGGAGGGAACACTGTTAGATAGGTAGAGACAAGTACTTATTTGGGTGAAGAGAAGGGCAATGTACCAGATGTGAGTGAGCAACATCGGTGGCATTGAGGAAGAGAAAACTAGAGAGGTACATGGGAAGTACAGACAACAAAGAGGAGCCCTTTTGCACATACAGTACTGCATTATCAGTGAAGTCAAACACTGAACATCAGGTGGATAGATGGATGGACAGGCTGAACTATTAGGTATGTCTATACAGGAGCTCAGGAGCTCTGATAGCATAGTGCCTAAGGCACTTGACTGCTCACCAGAAGGCTGGCAGTTCAAACCCACCAGCCACTCCTCGGAAGGAAGGTTGGGCAATCCTACTTCCGTAGTGATACTGCCTCAGAAACCCAAGGAGGGGTTGCTATGAGTCGGGGCCGACTCGACGGCAAACAACAACAACAACATGCGGGGGGAGTGTGCCCGTGACTATGTATAAGGTTAATTGACAAAGTATCTGTATGTTCTGTAAGAATTCCCAGGTATATAGTAGAGGTGACAACGGACAAGGGTGTAGTCACTTCTTGGCCACAGCCAGGTACATAGAGGGAGCAAGCAGTTGTACCTGTGGACTCAGGATCATAGGTGCAGGGAACATCAAGCTCAGTTGGCATAACATACTATACACAAAACATTGTTCCACATCTTCTTGGCAACTAGCGACTGGGATCTTAAAAGCTAACAAGTGGTCACCTGGATGTAATGATGGATCTCTCCTTGTCCAGAGCAAAGAAGAAAACCAATGACAAATGGAAACAATTAGTCCAAATGACTGGTACACCATACAAACCTCAGCCTATAGGACTATGAGACCAGAAGAACTAGATGGTGCCTGACAACCATTGTCAACCATTTGGAGGGGGATCTATGTAAGAGATCCTGGATAGAGTGGGAGAACAATGTAGAACAAAACTCAAAATTATTAAAATAAAAAAAAAAATTTAAAAAAGGAACCAGTTTAGCTAGTCTGATAGAGCCTGATGGAACCACTGAGAGTATGGCCCCTAGCTGCCCTTCAGGTCTGGAATTGAACCCACTCCTGTGGCTCCCAGCCAAACAAAAGACAGGCATATGAGCTTAACATTTATATTAGGTAGATACACTCCTTGGAGAGATGAATCATGGGAGAATAGAAGGGCTCTGTATGCAGAAGGAGAGAGCTCAGGGGCAGGAGTGCATGGGAGGGAAGGACCAAGGAAGAGGTAACTATGGAGAGGAAGTGGAAGGGGAGCTGTTGCATTGTGAGAAATTTCAGTCAATGTCACGAGACAAAGTGTATACGAGCTGCTGTATGGAAAGTGAATTCACTCTGTAAACTTTCACTCAAATTACAATAAAGGTTTTAAAAGAAATCAGAAGACATATTGCACTCAGCAAATCTCCTGCAAAAGACTTCTTTAAATTGCTGAAGAGCGAAGATGTCTCTTTGAAGACTAAGATGCACGTAACCCAAACCATGGTGTTTTCAATCACCTCATATGCATGTGAAAGCTAGAAAATGAGTAAGAAAGACTGAAGAAGAGTTGATGCTCTTGAGTTGTGGTGTTGGCATAGAATACCAAAAGCACCATGGACTGCCAGAAGAACAAATCTATAATGGAAGAAGTATAGCTGGAATTCTCCTTGGAAGAGAGAATGGCCTGTGCTTGTCTCACCTACTTTGGTCATGTTGGCAGAAGGGACTGTTCCCTGGAAAAGTAGAGGGTCAATGAAGAAAGGGAAGACCCTCAAGGAGGTGGATTTATGCAGTGACTGCAACAATGGGCTCAGGTATAGCAAGTATTATGAGGCTGACACAGGACTGGGCAGTGTTTCATTTTGTTGTACATAGGGTCACTATGAGTCAGAGCCAACTTGATGACACCTAACAGCAATAATAACATGAAGATGAACAATCCAACCAAAATAGGACCAAAATATAATCAAGTATATCACTTAGGAGAAAATCACTTAAACATGAAAAGAAAAGTTCTGCCTTGCTTTTAAATGAAGAAGAAACATAAATTAATACTAATGATATATGTTCTTTTAAAAAAATTGACAGTGTTGACAATGGTACTGGGCACTTTCAAAAACTATTTCATATTCTTGGAACAACTGTCTTGGAAAATTTTTTAGCAATGTATATCATTATCTTTAAAATAAGTAAACATTTCAACAGACAAATTCCATTTTCAAGAAGTCATGCACATTGTTTATGGTTGTCCAAATTGTATAGCCAAAGAAGATGAATAGTACTGGATTGTTTGAACTGATCACCATGCTTCCAGCAAATGGCATACTATAAACCTATTAAAAATTATAGAAAAATATTCAAACTCCTGAGTATTTGCAAAAAAAAAAAAATATTTAATAAATGAATGAATTAATAGCCTGAATGGATTCTATTTTAAAAATGCTGTACATCATATTAATAAATTCATTTAAATTACCAGTGCATGAAAGTAATTGGAAGAACTATACCAAAGTATCTATCATGGTTATCTCAGAATGGTGGAATTATTGATAGTTTTATGTTCTTTATTATACCTTCATGTATGTTTAAGAATTATTATGATAAATATGTTATCTGATATAATAGGAAAATATGCATATTTTGTGTAAAGCACTTGGCATACAGTAAGTGAACAATAAACTATAGCTGTTTTAAACAACTAAAGTAATTACCTCTTTATAATGTAGTTCTTTATAAGTAGTTCATCAAGTCTAAATTCAAAGACAGCCAACAGTAAAATAAGTAACTTCTGAGTATCCTACTTGTTATGTTATACCTTATAATAGTATTTGAGTCCCATTTTTGTTAGTACCTAGTATTTTATTGGATTCCAGCTCATTCAATGAGTGTTTCCAGTGAATACTATGGTATTTTTGGTGCTGGACCCATATCAGTAAATGTTACTTTACCATAAATCTATAGGGCCATATTATGGTACAGGAATTGTTTTCTACATAAATTGCCATTCTAAACCAAAAGAGACAAAGCTTTTATTATAAGAAGTTAAAGACATTAACCAGAGATCAGAGGAAGACAGGTGGGAGAAGGAGAGAAATCCCCTTCTTTTTATAACCAACTGAACAACCTTAAAACTCATGCTTTCTATGTGCTATAACATTGTCCTCACTATGTATAAAGCTATTTATTTTCTAAGGGTAAGCAAGCAATTCTATTATTCATATCTGTTCTACAAGGTTGTAATCCACTTCCTAGACAGAACTGGTATAAAAATAATTAGTTTTATATAGCAAGGAAGATCTAGCATTAAAATTATATGCTGGCAATAAAAGCAATCACAGTGATCACAAAATCAATCATACATCAGAAACAACATACAACATAAAATCAGCCATCACCTTGACAGAATCATCTAAACCTCAGACAAAAAAAAAAAAAAAAGGCAGAAGAGTAAGGAAAAGTTATAAGGGAAAATTGACTATCCAAGGAAAAATATCTGGAAATAGGTATATGTCACTAAAATAAGCAGATAATGGTCTTTCAGTGCCACAAACACTTCCCTTATCTTCTTCACTCATGAGCTGGTACTATTACATAAAAATTGATATGATCTGTATTCTCCTATCCAAGGTTAGTGGGCACATAGTGTACTGTTAGCCCAAAGACACTGAAGGAATAGGGACAATGTCAGACAAGATGAATTTGTCTGCAAGAAAGAAAGAAAAATTCCAGTTTCTCCCTATCCCCTGATCTTTAATGTAAGTTGATCTGTGCTTGAAACATCATTATTATATATAGCAATATCTTATAGTGTATATCAACACTTATTCCTGCAGAGAGTCTCAGTTCCAAGTCAACAATAAACAAACACATGCGAATTTGTAAATAATGGTCAAAATGTCACTTTATGTCACCACATCATGAAAAAAATTGAAAATGTTCACATTCATTTCTCTGCTACAAATTATGATACTTGTCTTAGGGTGGGTTCTTTAGAGAAGCAAAACCAGTGAAGCTTATGTATGTGCATGTGTGTGTGTGCGTAAATATATATATATATATATATAGGTTGTTTGTTGTTAT
>NW_006921727.1:2424951-2429947 GCF_000298275.1 Orycteropus afer afer
CACACACACACATATGTGTGTGTATGTGTATACACACACACACACAAATTGAGAGAGGAGAGAGAGATTTATCCCAAGGAAATGGCTCATATAGTTGTGGAGGCTAAAAAGTCCCAAGTCCATGGGTCACACACCAGGCTGGATGTTTCTCCTGACTTACATAACTACAAAGCCTAACAAATCCAAGATTGGTCAGAGAGAGGGCTGCTGGCTTACAAACTGCAGATGCTGACTATTCCAAGATCAGCAGACAAGATGGCAGGCTTCTGGCTTAAGTCCCAAGAACTGTAGGTCAGATGATGAGAACTAGATGCAAGATCCAGAGTGAACAAACAGTACAGAGTTTTGCCAGAACATCCATATGAATTTGATGCAGGCCACATCCCTGAGGAAATACCCTTTCAACTGACTGTCTGCTCATAGCAGATCTCATCATGAAGGTCATTACATTTATCAGACTTCATCATGGGAATGACTACATAATAACTGCCAAACCAGAGAATCATGGCCCAGTCAGGTTGACACAGTCAAGTTGATAGTCTTAATTATCACAGTAGCACCTGTATACATCTCTTTAAACCAGATATAAGCTCTAAAGATAATCATAAAATCATATTTGCATCTGACATGATACAGCTAATGTGTACAACTTAAAATGCACTAGGCCCATTTATATCTTATATTTCATAAGTGAAGAAAATAAAAATATTTGATACACACACACAAGGATGAAATACTCATAACAATTACAATCCTAATTTCTTCAATTGGTCGCATGGTTGTAGGTGATTTGTAATCAACTTCCACACCTATTCTGTATTCTCTTTGCCCTCAGGAATCACCTCAAGTGGTTGTGGTTCTTTGCCTGGTGATGTGACCCACAATATCATTCCTGAAGGGTCTGGGCCATTAGCAGTCATACCAGAATTAGGTTGCTGTAGTTTTCCATTGGCTTTAATCACAGAGCATAGTAGTACTAAGAAGCATCCTAAAGGATCTCCTGTATTCCAGACATATTCTTCTTTACTTCCACTATATAACATCAATCAGATTTCCCCTTGGTTATTAGGATCAATCACACCAGCCAATACAGTAACTCCCATCTTTGCCTGTTGAACATAAAACATGAGAAGACCAAAGTGACTGGGTGGCATTTCTAACTTCTAGTTCAATGAAATCAGTATTATGTCTCTAGATGGGAATATTCCTTTCTTTTGAGCTAAGATCTCCAGACCTGCAGAGCATGGGTAGCAGGGACAGGAAGCAAAAATTTTGCAACTGGGTCACTGGAGGTAATAATTAGTGGTGCTACTCCTATTTCTACCCCTTGGTTCCTGAATCTGTGAATTCTGGCTATTGGAGAAACAGCGACAAATACTGGATGCTAGTTTAGAGCATATAAAACCCCCTGGAGAACATTGTCACAACCCTGCAAAGCATTCACATAGTTGATGCTGTAATTGTGTCTTTAGGAAGTCATTCCACCATTTTATCAAGTCACTTATTTCATGATGATAGGGAACATGGTAAGACCAGTCAATTTTATGAGCATGGGCTCATTGCCTCACTTTATTTGCTTTGAAGAGAGTTCCATGATCTGAGACAATGCTGTGTGGCATAACATGATGGTGGATAACGCATCCTGTAAGTCCAGAGATGGTAGTTTTGGCAGAAGCATTGCTATAAGAAAAACAAATCCATATCCAGAGTAAGTGTCCACCCTAGTAACAACAAAATGCTGCCCTTTCCATGAGGGAAGTAGTCCAATGTAATCAAACTGCCACCAGTTTCTGGCTGATTGATCCAAAGAATGGTTCCATATCAGGGACTTAGTGTTGGTGTCTCTGGTATAAATTGGGTATTCAGGAGTGGCTGTAGCCACATCATCCTTGGTAAGTGGAAGTCCATATTGCTGAGCCCATGCATAATCTCCATATCTGCCACCACAGCCACTTTTTTCATGAGCCCATTGGGCAATGACAGGAGTGGCTGGGGAAAGAGGATGACTTGTTTCCACAGATATGTCATCCTATCCACTCAATTGTTAAAATCCTTCTCTGCCAAGGTCACCATTTGGTGAGCATCCACATGACACAAATATATTCACTTCTTTGGCTTATTCAGACAGGTCTATCCACATATCTCTCCTCCACGCCTTCTTATCACCAATTTTCCAATCACGTTCCTTCCAAGTTCCTGGCCATCTAGCCAAACCATTGGCCATGGCCCATGAATCAATATACAATCACATATCTGACCATTTCTCCTTCCAAGCAAAGTGAACAACCAGAAGCACAGCTCAAAATTCTTCCCATTGGGAGGATTTTCCTTCACCACTGTCCTTTAAGGAGATCTTAGAAAGGGCAGCAGTGCTGTGAGCCTGTGTACTACACAGAATCATCTATAAACCACCCACAATCAACTGGTCATAAGAAACTTCTCATGAGGTCATAGTGCAGACAGGGAGATGGAAGATAATGTGACAGGAATGAAGACCATGAGCATTTGGGCCACTTCCTCATGTAATTTACCTGTGTATTCAGATCCTGATTGAACTCAACCTAGATATACCATTTCCATTTAGTGATGGAGTGCTGCTATATGAGTCCTTTATGGCTTTGTGGGATAAACACCCAATTCATGATGGGCAGCTCAGGTGACACAGTGACTTGGTGCCCCATGGTTAAACTTTCAGTCTCCACTAATGCCCAGTAAGAAGCCAAAAGTTTTTTCTCAAAAGAAGAGTAATTATCTACAGAGGAGGCAGGGCATTGCTCCAAAATCATAAGGTTCTGTGCTATGACTCACCAATAAGGGCCTGCAAAGACTCCAAACAGCATCTCTATCAGTCACTGACACTTCAAGTACCATTGGATCAGATGGATCATATGGCCCAAGTGGCAGGGAAGCTTACATAGCAGCCTGAACGTGTTTCAGAGCCGTTTCTTATTCTGAGTACCACTCAAAACAAGTAGATTTTTGAGTCACTTGATAAATAGACCAGAATAGCACAGCCAAATGAGGGATATGTTGCCTCCAAAATCCAAAGAGGTCCACCAAGCATTGTGCTTTGTTTTTAGTTGTGGGATAGGCCAGATGCAATAATTTATCCTTCACTTTAGAAGGAATATCTCGACACTGGACACTAAAAATTTCACTGAGGTGAAAGGTACTTGAATTTTTGCTGAGTTAATTTCCCACTCTCTAGCAATCTACTTCTGTAGTGCTACTGCCTTAGAAACCCAAGGAGGGGTCGCTATGAGTCGGGTCCGACTAGTGTCACATAACAACAACAACAACAACATGCAAAAGTCTTACCAATAAGTCTAGATATTTCATTGATACTTCTTCCTTACCAGGTCTAATCCATATAATGCCATCAATATAATGGACCAGTGTGATGTCTTGTGGAGAGAAAGGTCCCTGTGGGCTAATTATGAGCTAGTGCTGCATAGTTGATATACCTCAGAGATAGGACTGTACAGTGTATTTTTGACTTCACTATCTGAAGGAAAAACTACTTCTAGTGATCTTTCAAAACTAGAATTGAGGAAAATGACATTGGCCATATCAATAACTGCATGCCAGATACCAAGAGATGTATTAATTTGCTTAAGCAATGAAATTACATCAGAAACAGCAACTGCAGTTGGAGTCACCAGATGGTTAAGTCTACAGTAATCCACTATCATTCACCAAGATTCATTCATTTTTGCACAGGCCAAAAAGTTCATTAAATAGAATCACCAACCTTGCATCTTTCAAACTCTTGATGGTGCCACTAATCTCTGCAATCCCTCCAGGAATGCAGTATTGCTTTTGGTTTACAATTTTCCTAGGTAGGGAAAGAATTAATGGCTTACACTTGGCTTTTTCGACCACTACAGCCCTTAACCCATATGTCAGGGATGAAATGTGAGAGTTCTGTTGCTGGTATGTCTATTCCAATTATGCATTGTGGAACTGGGAGATCACTACAAGATAGGTTCAGGACCCTTGGACCTACTGTAAAACAGAACTGAGCTAAGACTCTATTAATAATCTGACCTCTATACACCTCTAATTTGACTAGTGAGACACAGTAATGTTTTTGGTCTCCTGGAATTAGTGCCAATTCAGAGCCAGTGTCTCATAATACCCCAATGTAAACTATTTCCTTTTATTCAATGAATAGTTACTCATAAAAGGCCATAGATCCCTTTGGGGAAGGCTGGGAGAATGATTAACAATATAAATTTGGGGCAGTGGAGTGGGTTTCTTCCTTAAGGGGACCTTGCCACCCCTTCATTTAAGGTGTTGTGGGTCTGTAAACTACTTCAAGTCTTGCAATTGATTGAGGGGCCCTGACTCTATTCTGGCAACTCAAGTTAAACCACTGTTCATTTGACTTGGAATTATCCAAGTTGCACAGATAAAGCAAATATATAGTAGATTTCATATCTATTTCACACTTAGGGATACCATGCTTATGTAGCAAACCCCTTCAGTTCATATGAGTCAGAATATTCTGATTACTGCTTTGACTCAGATGTGTATTTCAGTAACCATGGCCACTTTATTTTTGTCAATTAAGTGTAATAACTGAGCCCCACCAACATGCGGTCCAATCAGCCCCATTGTAGTTAAGTGTCTTAATTTAATTAGGACTGTGATAGTTGAAGATGTGTCAACTTGGCTGGACTTCAGTTGTGAGTGGTGGTTCCCATGATGGATCACAGGACTGAGTTCTAAGCGGCCGGTCTGCCTAAGGGGAGTTTCCCCAGGGGTGTGGCCTACCTGCAATGCTATCCCAGGGACAAGATGGAAGAACAGCATTCCGGACTATATACTTCCTGGAGCGAGCAGCTCACTGCTCGCCCTGGAGGTTTTCGGATTCATTCTTTGTTGGGAACAGCGACCAGCGCACTGCGTGTCAGCTTGATTCTCTCGGCTCTGTTGTGCTTACGGGAACCAGACGACTCCAGGCCCCATCTCTCTCCAGAGACAAACTTTGTGA
>NW_006921727.1:2436317-2447791 GCF_000298275.1 Orycteropus afer afer
ATTTATCTAAGATAAATTTATCTCTCTCTCTCTTTCTCTCTCTATAAATATATATATATATACTTTGCTGGTTTTTGTGTTTCTCTAGAGAACCCAATCCAACACAAGGACAATTCCCACTTTCAAATCTGATTTACGTAAAACAGCAATCACAACATTCTTCAAGGGCCCTATGGCTCCCTTCACAAATTGTTCATCACCATTGTGGTAAATTGTGTGTCCTCTGGGCACTCCATGTACAAGTCTATGATTCTAATCTCACAAACCCATTCTAACATGCTATCTTAGGCTACATTCTCTAGAGAAGCAAATACAGTGATTGGTATATATGTTGTTGTTTTTAGGTGCTGACCAGTCATCTCTGACTCATAGCAACCCTCTATACAACTTCCTCAGAAGGAAGGTTGGGCAATCCTATTTCCGTAATGATACTGCCTCGGAAACCCAAGGAGGGGTCGCTATGAGTCGGGTTTGACTCGACAGCACATAACAACAACAACAACATACAACACAATAAAACACTGCCAATTAGAACAAAGTAGGTGAGATGTAGTCTGGCCATTCCTGCTTCCAAGGGACATTCCAGCTGCACTTCTTTCAGGACAAATTTGTTAGTCCTTTTGGCATTCCATGGTACTCTCAGTATTCTTCACCAACACCACAACTCAAAACATCAACTCTTCTTTTTTCTTCTTTATTCATTGTCCAGCTCTCACATGCATAAGAGGTGATTGAAAATACCATGGCTTGATGCACCTTAGTCTACAAGGAGACATCTTTTCTCTTCAGCACTTGAAAGAGGTCTTTTGCAGCACATTTACCCAATCATCTGATATCTTGATTGCGGCTTCCATTGGTGTTGATTGTAGAACCAAGTTGTCTTTGACAACTTCAATCTTTTCTCCATTTATCATGATGCTGCTTATTGGTCCAGTTGGGAGGATTTTTGTTTTCTTATATTGAGGTATAATCCATACTGCAGACTGTAGTCCTTAAACTTCATGAGTAAGTGCTTCAAGTCGTCCTCCCTTCCAGCAAGCAAAGTTGTCTCATCTGTACATTGCAGGTTGTTAATGAGCCTTCCACCAAGGCTGATGTCATATTCTTCTTCATATAGTCCAGCTTCTCACATTATTTGATCAGCATACAGACTGAATAAGTATGGTGAAAGGATACAACCCTGATGCTCTCCCTTCCTGATTTTAAACTACACAGTATTCCCTTGTTATGTTTGAATGACAGCCTCCTGGTCTATGTACAGTTCCTCATGAACACAATTAAGTGTTCTGGAATTCCCATTTTTCCCATTGTTATCTGTAATTTGTTATGATCCACACAATCGAATGCTTTGGCATAGTCAATAAAACACAAGCAAACATCTTTCTGGCATTCTTTGCTTTTAGCCAAAATCTATCTGACATCAGCAATGATATCCCTCATTCCACACCCTTTTCTGAATCCAGCTTGCACTTCTGGAAGTTCTCTGTGAATATACTCATGCAACCATTTTTGAATTATCTTCAGTAAGATTTTACTTGCATGTGATATTAATGATACTGTTCAATAATTTCCACATTCTATGTGATCACCTTTCTTTAGAATGGGTACAAATATGGATCTCTTCTAGTCAATTGGCCAGGTAGCTGTCTTCCAAATCTCTTGACATAGCCAAGTATGTGCCTCCAGCATGGCATCAGTTTGTTGAGAAATCTCAATGGGTATTCCATCAATCCTTGTTCTTCACCAATTACTTCTGTGCAGCTTCAACTTCTTCTTTCAATACCATTGTTTCTTGATTGTATGCTACCTCCTAAAATGGATGAACATCAACCAATTCTTTTTGGTACAGTGACTCTGTGTATTCCTTCCATCTTCTTTTGATGTTCCCTGCATCATTCAGTATATACCATAGACTCTTTCAATATTGAAACTCACAGCTTAAATTTCCTCTTCAGTTCTTTCAGCTTGAGAAATGCCAAGTGCTTTCTTCCCCTTTGGTTTTCTAATGCCAGATCTGCACATTTCATTAAAATAATTGACTTTGTCATCTCAAACTTCTCTTTGAAATCTTCTGTTGAGCCCTTTTATCTAGCTATTACTTCCATTTGCTTTAGTTATTCTCTGTTCAAAGGCAAGTCTTAGAGTCTTTTCTGTCATCTGTTTTGGTCTTTTCTTCCTTTCTTGTCTTTTTAATGACCTTTTGCTTTCTTTATGGATGATGTTCTTGATGCCATCAAACAATTCATCTGGTTTTCAGTCACTGGTGTTCAATGCATCAAATCTATCCTTTAGATAGTCTCCAAATTCTGGTGGGATATAATGAAGGTCATATTTTTGCTCTTGTGGACTTGTCTTAATTGTCTTCAACTTCAACTTGAACTTGCATATGAGCAGTAGATGGTCTGTTCCACTGTCAGCTCCTGGCCTTATTTTGGCTGAAGATACTGAGTTCTCCATTGCATCTTGCCATAGACGTAGTCAGTCTGAACCCTGTGTACTCCATCTGGAAAAGTCCACATTTATAGCCACCATTTGTGTTGTTGAAAAAAGTATTTGCAATGAATAAGTCATTGGTCTTGCAAGATTTTATCATGCGGTCTCCACCATTATTTCTATCACCAAGACCTTATTTTCCAACTACTGGTGAGTCTTCTTCATTTCCTACTTTTGCATTCCAATCACCAGTGATAATCAACACATCTTGATCGCATGTTCAGTCAATTTCAGATTGCAGAAGTTGGTAAAGATCTTGAACTTCCTCATCATTGGATTTGGTGGTTGGTGTGTAAATTTGAGTAATAGTAATATTAACTGGTCTCCCTTGTAGATGTATGAAAATTATCCTATCATTGACAGCACTGTACTTCAGGGTAGATCTTGATACATTCTTTGTGATGATGCTACATCATTCCTCTTCAGTTTGTCATTCCTGGCGTTGCAGAGCATATGATGATTGCCTGATTCAAAATGGCCAAAATCAGTCCATTTCAGCTCACTAATGCCTAGGATATTGATCTTTATGCATTGCATTTCATTTTTGACAACTTCCAATTTTCCTAGATTAATACTTTGTTCATTCCATGTTCTGATTACTAATGGATGTTTGCAGCTGTTTCTTCTCATCTTTAGCAGTGCCACACCAGCAAATTGTGGTCCTGAAAGCCTTACTCTTTCCACATCATTAAGATTGGGGCTACACTGAGGAGGAAGCTCTTCCCCATTTGTATTTTAAGTGCCTTCATAAAGTTTTCCAGTAATATATCAGACAGTGTTTCACTGCTGTTCATAAGGTTTTCACTGGTCAATTATTTGAGAAGTAGATGGCCTCTACCTTCTTCCAAGTCTGTCTTTAGCAACCACCACAGTACAAAAAAATGACAGACAAGTTTGTCTCCCTTAGTTGTTACAAACTGCTCTGCTCACTTTCTGGCCTCCCTCAGCCACTCCAAACCTGCCACGCTGCCTCACTTCCTTCCTGGTCTCCCTCAGCTGCCATTGGTATGTATATGTATGTGTGTGTGTATATATATATGTGTGTGTGTGTGTGCATGTGTGTGTGTATAGATATATAGATATAGATAGATAGATAGATAGATAGATAGATAGATACTGATTTATCTCAAGAAAATGGCTCATGCAGTTGTAGAGGCTTTCAAGTCCCAAGTCCATGAGTCAGATATCAGGCTGATCAGGTAGCTGTAGAGATTGATGAATACAAGATTAACAGGTGAGAGGGCAAGGTTCTAGCTTAGGGGTTTGGAGGCTGATGAATCCAAGATCAGCAGGTAATGGCAGGCTACTAGCTCACATTCTGAAGAGGCTAATGAAACCCATAATCAGCAGGCAGTAAGACAGGCCACTGGCTCCAGTCTGAGAACTGGAAGTCAGGTGATGATGAGCCAGATACAGGATTCAGATTTAGCAAAATGACAGAGAAGTTTGCCAGAACATCCATAAATATTAGAAGCAGGTCACATGCCTGAGAAACACTTTTTCAACTGATTGTACACTCATAGAAGATACCATCATGGATGTGATTACATTATATTAGATCTTATCATGGGGAATGACTACATCATAACTGCCAAACCCTGATAATCATAGCCCAGCCAAGTTGACACACAACCTTAACCGTCACACATGCCAATTTCCCCAAGCCTATTATACTTTCTTCTACAGTATACCAAGGCAGGTCTGGCATTTCATCTTGATTCAATGTAGGTCACTGCATAATCCATACTTCAGGTAACCAACCAAATAAACTACTTGATTCTTTCCTAACCTCTTGAGCTGAAACATTGAATGAAGAATCTGTGCTTAGTGGGCCCATATCAACAAACTCAGACTGATCCAAGTTTATGTTCTTTGAACCATTATCTCATACCCTTAATAGCCATCACTACACGTATTCTCCAGATTTTGTTTGCACATATTAGAAAAATTAAGAAGTCCTTTGGGAGTGTAGCATACCTCTTCTTGGGTCACACTTTTTACTTCTCTTTTGGGGGCTCACTGGGACTTAAATCTATTTATAGGTCTAGAAGCAAAAAGGGTGGTGGAGGTGTGTTCTGGGACCATTCAAGAATGTCTAGTCTTTAGGCCACAGATGCTATCTTACCAGGCATAGCTAGATTAATCTCATCAAATCAGGGTGGAAGGGATAATGGTTTTGCTGATGGCTTAGTAGAATAATCTCTTCAGATGGAAGGGGTGGCACTATTGGCAGTGATTCAGTGGAATTTAGGAGCATAATGTCCCCACCTTCCCGCTTGTCTGCCCATATGTCCCTATCTCAAGTTTTAGGATCCCATGTCTTTCCAATCAATGCCCTCACTTTAACTTCAGACACAATTTAAGGTTAGGAATTCAATTGGTGTTGCAATTCAGGCATTTTTATAAGACTCTGAGTTTGTTTTTCAGCAATATCAGCTCTTACAAGAAATAAGACTTTTTTTCAAGGCATAAGTGGTAACTTTTAGGTCTTTCATGTGGCACTTGAGTTTTATGTAGCTGCAGGGTCTGCTGAATCCAGGACCAGTATGATGGCATGCTGCTGGCTCAAGTTCCAAGGAATGGAGGTCAAATCATGAGAGCTGGATGCAGGATCCAGAGGGAGCAAAAAGCTAGAGAGCTTTGCCAGAGCATCCACATATACTGAATGCAAACCACAACCCTGAAGAAATTCCCTTTCAACTAATTGACTGCTTGTGTCACGTCTCATCATGAAGGTGAGTACATTGTATCAGATCTCATCATGGAGGTGTGACAGTACTATATTATCACTTTTTTGTATATCCTCAATGAGCTATAGTTTTCCAAATCAGCTAACACCAAAAGATTAGTATTTGGAAAATATTTTTGTAATTATAAAAATTAAATAAACCATCAAGCATTAATAATTTTACTAGGACTTCAGCAATATACTACAAAAGTAAATAAGCACATATTTGGAAAAAAAAAAAAATAGAAAAGAATTACCTCAAACTCTAATAGTTGACATGTGAGAGTAATAAATTGTAGTTGGTTTGTTCTCTTTTCCAAAGATGATTTCCTGCCATCTTATGGTTAGTGAATAGCAATAATCAGTAGTAGTAGTAGTAATATTCAAATCATTTTGGACCACAAAAGGTAAGATAAAATAGGAAGGGGCCTCAGTTTACCCATCTCAAAATAAGAAAAATGAAATTTGATGCAGTACAGTCTGAGCAGGGACAGATTATGCATTAAGCAAGGTAAGCATGTGCTTGAGCATTGACAAAACAGATGCACCAGTTGTCCAAAGCAAAGATCCATAGATGTCAAGCAAATAGGATAAGGAAAAGTGAGCACCACAGTGGAAGGAAACTGGAAGGGCACTAAATGAAATTGATATGAACTCCAGTGCATGAGAATGTGCCAGCCAGAAATTAACTTCACTTAGGGTCATGAGAGCACCGTGCACAGGTTGTTTAACCTATGAGATCCCTACTACTTCAACACCTTCACTGATATCTGTCTTCTATGGTCCCCTCTTATGTAATTGAAACTCCTTATCATAGCAGGTCTCTTGAAGTATATTATTTCTTTCTAAAAAACAAGAGCTGGGGTAAGCTGTAGAGTCTAACTATTACATTCTCAATATTCAACTGGATCCAACATGAGTGATTACTGGGCAAACATGAATTATGTTGATAGGTAACAGTTCTCTGATTGATTTTGAGAGAATCATCTTGTAAATCCATGTCTGCTGATGCAGCAGTTCCAGTCAGGAGGTCAGCAATGTGCCATGATTAGAACACAAGGGTATGCTCTTGTGCATGTCCTCATAAACAACAAATGGGAACTTCAGTCCAAAATGACACACAAAAACAAGGGAACTTAAATGAGCCAACCATTGCAATGAATTCAATCAAATTATTTTTTTAACTGTGTGTCATTTATGTATGAAGTTATGCCTTATATATTTAAAACAATAATATTAATTGGGAAGAAATAGGATAGTGTGCCAGTAAAACAGTGCACCCAATCCCTCTACAACAGAGACCAGGGAAAACCAAGGGAAATAGATACAGATAATGACCCTGGAACTCTGAGCATTAAATGAGGGCAAATAGAATTAGATTGACTCCAAATGGAAAGGGAGACAGAGCAAGGACTGTGACTAAAGAAAGGGAAGCTGGGGGCAATGAAGCATGTCCATTTTGAGACACAGAAGGCATCATCCATGGGCAAGGAGAAACCAACCTCACAAAATCCACACTGGGACAGAGACACCATGTGGACAGGCCTGGAGAGAATCAAGCTATACCTACTACACCTATCACCTACCACCACACTCAATGGGTAAGTGCCACCACCTGCTCCTGTACCACTGGGTCAATGACAACACCTACCCATCCAACGCACAGCTTCTCTTCATGGCCAATAAACAGACACCTGTGCCCACATTTCCACCAGTTACTCTACCTAGCTGACAGATAAGGACTACGCTAGTGCTGCCAAACTAGCAATCAAAGAAGTATGCTTGCCCCACCAGCTCAGAAACACGAAAACAGAGTAAAACAATAAAGCAGAGGGACACAAACCAAAACATAACCAACAAATAAAAACAATAACATCAAAAGGTCTTGGAGACAACAGACAACTTCAATTCAAACAAAGAACCAAGATGAGATAGTACAAGCAAGTAATTGAAGTAAAGAACTAGGAAACATACCTGAGGTAGAATGTGTGTGTGTGTGTGTGTGTGCATGTGAGCACATGCACAGGCATGTGCACACACACACCATTAAGTTGGATCCAACTCATAAAGACCCCTCCTTGGGTTTCCGAGATGGTATCACTACAGAAGTAGATTGCCCAATCTTCCTTCTGAGGAGTGGCTGGTGGGTTTGAACCACTAGCCTTCTGGTTAGCAGTCAAAACCTTAGGCACTATGCCACCAGAGATCCTTGAGGTAGAATAGGTAATACAATTACCTGACAGGAAACTCAAATGATATATATACAGGACCTCCCAAGAGCTCAAGGAAGCAACAAACAAAATCAAGGTAAAGACAGACAATATCCTAGAAGAATTCAAGAAAATAATATAAGAGCAAAAGGACAAAATAGACAATTAGAAATCATACAAAAAAACAGCAATTAGAAATCCAGAAGATTAACACCAAAATTACAGAGATAAATAACACATTGAAAGGACAAAAGAGTAGAATCAAATTGATTGAAGAACAAATCAACAAATTAGACAAATCCCTTGACACTAATATGAATGAAGAAAATAAAACATAAAAAAAGTAAAGAAAAAAGAAGGAAGTCTAAGAATTATGTGAAATAACATCAAGAGGAAAAATATACATGTGATTAAAATTCCAGAATATGAGGAAGCAAAAAAAAAAAAAAAAAGAAAGAAAGAAAGAAAAAGAAAATTGTCAAAGACATGCTAGCCGAAAACTTCCCTAATATCATGAAAGATGAAAAGATATCCACCCAAAAGCTCAGGTAACCTCATACAGGATGGACCCCAAGAGAAAGTCACCAAGACATTTCATAATCAAACTTTACAAAAGACAAAGAAAGAATCTTGAGAGTAGCTTGGGAAAAGTGAAATGTTATCTACAAAGTGCAATCAATAAGAGTAAGCTCTGACTTCTCAGCAGAAACCATGCAGCCAAGAAGACAATGGGATAACATACATAAAACCTTGAAAGAAAAAAAAAAAATGCCAACCAAGAATTATATACCCAGTAAAACTGTCCCTCAAATACGATGATGAAAATAGGACATTTCCACATGAACAGAAATTAAGCACATTTTTGAAAAACAGATCAACATTACAAGAAATGTGAAAGGGAGTCCTTCAGATAGAAAAACAACAGAAGACAACAACCTAAGATTAAGACACATTACAACATCACCTAGAAACCAACCCAGAAAAAGAATTCTTAAAATTAAAATAAGCTTATAATACTGAAAATAGAGAACCAGAGTTGTCAACCTGTAAATGACAACTACAAAGCAAAAAGTGTGAATAAATGGTATAATTACTGAATTTCCAAACGGGAAGAAGTCAGGACAATATCAATATAGAAAAACTGTTTCAAACTTAGGAAGATAAAAAATAATTACAGAGTAATAATAAAGAAAATTAATAAGCCTTCTAACCAAAATAAGAAAGAAGAAAATCTGCTAACAAAATGAACTCGGCACAGAATAATATTCAGAACAAAGTAACCATGAACACCACAATAAAAAACACAAAACAATGACAGCAGTAAATTCATACCTATCACTAATTACACTGAATGTGAATGTATTCATGCACCAGTCAAGAGAAAGGTAGTGGCAAAATGGATAAGAAAACAGGACCCATCAATATGCTACCTACAAAAGACTCACCTTAGGATCAAAGACAAAAATAAATTAAAAATCAAAGGATGGACAAAGTATACCACACTGGTAGCAACAAAAAAAAGAGCAGAAGTGGCAATATTAAGTTCTGATCTAATAGACTTCAATGCTAAAACCAGCATGAGGGACAAGGAAATGCATAATATAGTGATAAAAAGGTCAATCATGTAGGAGGATATAACCATAAGAAATATCAATGTAGCCAATGAAAAGCCCCAAAATACACAGAGCAAACATTAACAGAATTGAAAAGAGAAATAGACAACTCAAGGTAGTCATAGGAGATTTCAACCCACATTTTTCATGATGATCAGAAAAACTAGAAAGATACTCAACAGAGATACAGAAAATCTCAACAACACAATGAACCAACTTGACCTCATAGACACATACAGAACACTCCACCCCAAAAATGCAATAAATATTTTCCAGTGCACATGGATAATTATCCAGAATAGACCATATGTTAGGCCACAACACGTTGTTATTGTTGTAGTTATGTGCCGTGAGTCGGACCCGACTCATAGCAACCCCTCCTTGGGTTTCCAAGGCAGTATCACTACAGAAGTAGATTGCCCCATCTTCCTTCTGAGGAGTGGCCAGTGGGTTTCAACCACCAGCCTTCTGGTTAGCAGTCAAGTGCCTTAGCCACTATGCTACCCGAGCTCCCAGGCCACAACATAAGCCTTAATAAATTTAAAAATATTGAAATACTACAAAGCATCTTCTCAGATCACAGTGCTGTAAAAGCAGAAATCAATAATAGGAACAGCAGGGGGAAAAGTCAAATATATGAAAACTGAATAACATCCTGCTCAAAAACTACTGGGTATCAGAAGAAATAAAATGTGAAATAAAAAAATCCTAAAAATGAACAAGAATGGAAACACAACACACAAAACCTTTGGGAAACAGCAAAAGCAGTGCTCAGAATCAATATGTAGCCATAAATTCACACATCGAAAAAGAAGGTCAAAATCAATACCTTAACCCAACAACTCCACTAATTAGAAAAAGACCGATTTAAAACAAAAAAAAAAAAAAAAGAGAAGAAAAGAAAAAAAAAAAACTTATAGTCTCCAGAAGGGAGTAAATCATCAAGATTAAAAATAAAATAAAAAATCCATTGCTATTGAGTCAATTCCAACTCATAGCCACTCACATTGGGCTTCCAAGGAGTTAAATCATTACGGAAGTAGATTGCCCAGTCTTGCTTCCACAGATATAAAGATAAAAGAAGAAATAAAGGAAACTGAAAATGGAAAAACAATAAAAAGTATCAACAAGACTAGAAGTTGGTTCTTCAAAAAGATTGACAAAATTGACAAACACTGGCAAATTTAACTAAAGGAAAGAAAGAGAAGATGCAAATAACACAAACAAGAAATGAAATGGGTTATGTCATAATAGATCCAACAGAAATTAAAAGATAGTAACAGATTACTATGAAGGACTGTACTGAAACATATTTGAAAACCTAGAAGAAATGGACAAATTTCTAGAAACATACAATCTACCTAAACTAACACAGACTGAGATAGAAAATTAGAACAGGTCCACAACAAAGAAGTAATTTAACAGGTAGTTTAAAAAAAGAAAAATAATTAATCAGATACAGATGTATCTCTGTGTAAGGAAATTGAACAAATCTTTGAGGATATAAATTAAGTGACTATTTAGGTAATAAAAAATTATACTAATACATTTTATTTTCCATTTCCCTTCAGCTTGATTTTATTTTAAGAAATTTGGTGATATTGTTATGACTCCCAAAACAAACTTGCTTGTGGAGAAGTCATGCTATTGTTACATCAATTATGCCGTATCTCTGAATGAGGAATTGGAACAATTCTATAAAGAAATAAAATGTATATTTAATAAATTTTGTATACAATAAAAATTATATTTTCTTTTTCATTTTGGACTGATCAGGTATAATCTCACATTCAGTTTTTTCTTGTCAACTCCATAAACATGAGCCAGTAGCACTATAATCATGTGATTCATAACATATCTAGTCCTGTTTTGTGCAAAGTGAACCAAAACACATCTTCACTGAGCACACCCTTGTATTTGTATCATGCTCTTTGCAATCACTCTTGCCCCTGCTGAATATCTGAAGTAGTACAATGAACTGTAAAGATGTAGCATCAAAGGACGGAAAGTGAGTAAGCAAGTTTTTCAGTTATTATTTCAAGCCAAAAAATACTCGTGGAGATCTGCTAAGTGTCTGTCAACAAACATCACATGACAAACAAATGAAATTATTTCTGACTGCCTTGTAAATACTATTTCTTTCAACTATTTCAGACATGAAAAACAAAATTTCATATTTCAATATTTTGTTGTTGTTGTTGTTGTTAAGTGCCATCGAGTCGTTTCCAACTCATAGCGACCCAAGCACAGCAGAACGAAACACTGCCCGATCCCACGCCAGCCCCACAATCCCTGCTATACTTGAGCCCATCATCACAGCCACCATGTCAATCCGTCTCGTTGAAGGCCTCCCCCTCTTTCGTCGACCCTCCACCCTACCAAGCATGACATCCTTCTCCAGGGAATGGTCCCTTCTGACAACATGACCAA
>NW_006921727.1:2450961-2451619 GCF_000298275.1 Orycteropus afer afer
TTTTAATCCCCTTTCTCCTGCTCTTCCTGCCTGCTACTTTGGGCATCCCTGAGTTGTCTCTCCTCACCTGTAACCCTGGGGCTTTTTTTACTAATCTTTAAATATAAATTTTTGTGTTAATGCCTAATTTTGAAGATAAATTTTATTTTATAAATTTCACTTGCTTTGTAATTTTTATTAATTTCAATTACTCAAATTTATGTGCTATGGTAGAACCAAATTTAAAAGTGACATAATTTTATATCCAGGTAAACCAAAATGGCAGCAACTAAGTGAAACACAAAAATGAAAGCTCACAGAAGATAGAAAAAAGAAAACAAGCATTTGTGAATCTCTAAAGATAATTCCAAAATTAATTTTCTTTTAAAAATAATGAATCAGAAGAGACTTCTTCCTTTGAATACTGGAGTTTAATGGGTGCAAATTTTTGTACTAGTACCACTAGTGCAGAAATTATTAAAAGCAATACAAATACAGCAATTTGTTCCAAATTCTGCATCCATTCTTTGTTGTAGTAAAATATACAACCAAAACCAAACTCACTGCCATTGAGTGGGATCCAACTCACAGCGACCCCTCCTTGGGTTTCCAAGGCATTATCACTATGAATGTAGATTGCCCAATCTTCCTTCTGAGGATTGGCTGGGGGGTTTGGACC
>NW_006921727.1:2451780-2462552 GCF_000298275.1 Orycteropus afer afer
GTTTAGAAAGTGAAACTACAGTTGACCCTTGAACAACATGGGGGGCTAAAAGTTCTGATCCCTTGAACAGTCAAAAATAAATTTTGACTTCCCAAAATCTTAACTACTGATAGTCTACTGTTGACTTTCCAATTACTGATAATAGTCAATTAACACAGTTCTTGCTCTACAGTTACTACATTTTCACACAACGACACTCTCACACATACACAACAGATAAGTTTATTAACTGTATTAACTATGGCGTGAGGATTATTTACTGTTCATTAAGTGGAAGTGGATCATCATAAAGGTCTTCATCTCATGTCTTCCTATTGATCAGGTTGAGGAGGAAAAGGAAGAGGAAGGGTTGGTCCTTGTGTCTTAGGGATACAAGAGGCAGAAGAAGAAGTGAAAGGGGAAGTAGGAGAGGCAGGTGCACTCAGTATTATCTTATGGAAATACATTGTAATCTCTGTCTGGCTTTTTAGCTTTTCCGTTTCTCTAAATATATTTCTATATAGTACCAATCTTCCTTCCACTGTTCCATAAATTCCACTGCTTTAGTAAGTGCCTGTATCATAGAAGGCTTCATGCCATGCAAGAAGTCAGCAACAGTCTTGAATAATCAGAAAGCTTCTGCAAGATTGTCTAATGTTTGTTGTCTGGCACTGCTTCTTAGACGTATTCTTTCTCATTGTCTGACACTGAACACCATCATGTCATCTTCTGTTAGTTACTATGCTGTGGTGTCTATTAACTCTTGAGTTTCTCCAAGGTTCATATCTTGAAAAATAATCTCCATATAAGTAGACCCAAGCAGGTCAAAGCTGTGTTGTTCAAAGGTCAAATGTATTTTAGAATTTTAGAATCTGAAATTGTCACATCTGCAGACCTTATAAATAACAGAAATACATATCCTGTTTTGTGGAATATATTTTCTTCAAATGCTGTAAACTGTCAAATTGAAAGAAGGCCAAGTGATTGTCCACATCATGGGATATTTACATAATTAAAGAGATTCTAAAAACACAAAAAACAAACACTGCCAAATACTGATTATCAAGCAGTTTACTGTCACAGAAGCTTTAGAAAGAAACAAGGAAATGACAGAAGTTCTCCAGAAGTATTGAGTGCCAGCGATCAATTTTGCATAACTACATACTACACCATCATTGATACACTTGAATCTTGCATGAAAAGAAGGATGAAAGTGTATGAAGTGTCTTTCAATTAGATTTTCCTTTGTAAACAATGAGGATATACCTGACAAAGAATGCATGAAGGCATCCAAGAAGTTAGTGTAAACTTATCCTGATTACTTAAATAAACCTGTTACGAAGAAGTGTGAAGTTCCTTTTATAAATTCTTATAAGAGAACTAAGATTCAGAAAAGATCAACTTTACTCATGCAGGCATGTATGATTCTATAGTAGAAGATAAAACACAACATCTATTTGCCAATGTTGAAATTGCTTTATGCACATTCCTAACTTTTAACCATCACAAACTATACAACAGAATGCTCATTTTCATCCCTAAAGAGATTCAAAAACCCTTGGCACACAATAGCTATTCATGAAAGATTCAATTCATTATCTTAATTATGTATAGGAGTAGATATTGTTTGGCAGCTTAATTGTAATAAAATCATTGAAGAATTTATAAGAGCAAAGAATAGAAAGAAATGTTTTTAATTATAACACATTAGGGATGAGAGCGCTAACTAAAATAAATATAGTAATTTGTTATAATGTTTCTTTTCTGATCATTAAATTTTCTTTTATGACATCTTTTCATTTGTTCATTTATAATTATAGCATTTATTATGAAAAAAGCATCAAAATTGAAGGATGAGACATTTAAAGCAAAATTGGTGGAAGTCAACTTTTTGTTGTGGGAGAATTTTACATTACTTGTTGAAACAACTAAGTTCACTGACCCATTCTTTGTTATAGAATATTCTTTTTGTAGAAAATATAGTATATAGTAAAAATCTTAGACCTCGCATCCACTAAAAATTTTATAATCCAGTTGATCTCATTCTGCTAAAATGGCATATGCCACTTTTGTGTTCAATCACTAATATTACAGTTTCATTTAAAAAGAAGTTAACTCATGGATAGCTAAGACACACACAAACACATTTATATATAATAGATGTATATATACAACTCACATCTCCCATTAGACTGAATGAGTAAGCAGAGAAGGGGCCGGCACCACAGGTTATCAATGCTTAGCGATCTCACATGCTATAATCTGGCCCTGAGTTTGAGAATGTTTTAACCAAGGCAACAGGAGAGGAAACGGAAATAAGTGTTATAATTATTGGAAGGATATATCCTTATTTTATTGTGTCAGAAATTCTCACCAATGCAATAAACCTGGAACCTCTCACTTTTGAAAAAGACAAAATGATTATTTTAAAATCTTTTGGTGTTTCATCTAGATAACCTATGGGAATTAACAGAAAAATTATTGGAACTAATAATGCAAATTACTTTGTACTTAATATAAATATACAAAATTCAAAAGCTTTCATATATCCTTGTGATAATCAATTAGAAAATATAATTGAAAAAGATCCCACTAACAGTGAGTATTAAAAAATGCTCAGGAATAAAACTAACAAGGAATACTACAAAATTTTGAAAGAGATATATAAGATTTTAATAAATATTAAAACCAAACCATGTTCTTGGATGAAAAAAAGTGAATATTGTAAAGATTTCTAATCTCTCTAAATTAATGCATAAACGCAGAATTTAATACAATTGTGTTGAGCTTATTAGAAAGATTAAATGACCCAGAAAAAAAATAACCAAGATGAACTTGGAAAAAAAAAATGTTTTTTAGGGGAAATAAAATATATCATTAAATTTGGATAAAAAGTATAAACTCATTTTACTTCAAGTTGTGATAGGTAGAAAATCAATCCAGTGATGCAGTGGCTAAAGTGTTTAACTGCTAGTCCAAAGGGTGGTAGTTTCAATCCACCAGCCACTCCATGTGAGAAAGATGTAACAATCTGCTTCCACAGAGATTGCCTTGGAAACCCTATGTCCTATAAGGTCACTATGAGTCATATTCAAAGGCAATGGGCTTGGTGTTTTTGTATTTTGGTGATAAGTAGATACTACTAAGTCTGCCTGCCTATAACTAGGGTGCCCCAACATAGTCAAAATGGAACTTAAACATCCTAAGAAGATGCCCAACCTTAGTAGCAGCAGGAAGACCAGAAGCTCTCCCTCTCTGGGGCTTTCACTTCACAGATTGCTTATTGTTCACACATGACTCAATAAGAGGGTAGGAGTCACCCCCCAAAGTTTTATGCAGTTCTTTCCTAGTTGAACAGGCTAAGGGTCTAAAGGAGCCTAGCAAGTCCTGTAAAACCACACAATCTGGGCCCTCTGCTTACTTGACAGGGATAAGTGCTGAGATGTTGGTCTGCCTTACTGTACTGAATCTTTGGACCTTTTTCTTATACTTCTTTCAGTTTTCTATCATCTTATAAAAACAAGGCAACAGTGATACAGGCTAAAGTGGAAGACTTGGGATCCATGGAGGTGAGGGTCTGCCATACCCTAAAACAGCTCTGAAGTTTGCCCTCAGCACACTATGGGCTGTGTCCCCTGCTCTGAAGCCACTGAAGATGCTGGTGCTGAGCCCACTGATAGTACTTGAAGCAAAGGCATGCCCACAGTGCTCAGAAACAGGGTTCTCTCACTCTACCAAGCTGAAGCATGAAGATGTACACATCCAGTTCACCCTCAGACATTTCTGGAGGTACAAGCCAGATCTCAGAGCCCTGGGTCCAGATACCTGTGGGACCTTTCACTTCAGGATTCCAAAATCTCACTTCCCCTAACTTCTCTGGTAAGTCACACTTCACTCTGAGTCTGGAAACACCTTTTTCCCAGGACAGTCAGTGTTTTTCCCTTTATTTGACTGCAAAGTGTCCTCCACACATCATCTTTTACCTTTTTGTGATTTGTGGGACATGTATCATCCATCAGTGTTTTCAGCCTCTCTTAGGAAGCTGATATCCCAGTGGTAGTAAGTGCTACTACCTGACAGAGACCTGGATTATTGTGTGAATCTGAAGAAATGGGCCTCACCACACCAATTCTACCATCAAAGTCTACTTGAGACATATGAGTCCCATATAATTTTATCAAAATCTGTATTACCTCAAAAAAAATTTATTTCTCTTGATTTCAGCATGACTTGCATTACTAAAAACATGTGGTATGAACAAAAAATTCAAAACTGAAAATAATTCAGTCATGAAAGTGTTAAGGAGATAACTCTCCGTGATCATGATAGAATTTCAGTTTCCCAACTTTTCTGTGGCACATACGCAACTTTCCTCACTGAATAAAATAAAACTGAAACAATCCTAGGAAGGAGCCCTTGTGATGCAGTGGTTAAAGTGCTTGGTTGCTAACCAAAAGGTCGATAGTTCGAACCCATTCATTCATTGCTCCTCAGGAGAAAGAGCAGTCTGCTTCCATAAAGATTTACAGCCCTGGAAACCCCATGAGGCAATGCACTCTGTCTTATAGGGTCACTATGAATCAGAAACAACTAATGGCAGTGGATTTAGTCTGTTTTATACATGCAAATTTAACATAATGGTTTAGTTTTTATTTTTAATGCAAATGTAATAGAGTGGATTCCCACTTTCATCTCCTACCACATCCCACCATAATACACTGTTCCAGGGGACCTGATTATTCCAACCTACCTACTGAATCAGACCCTCTGGAGATGAAACCTAGGAATAGATCTTTAACGTGCTACCTATGAGACACTTAGATATTAGTGTTTGAGATCACTAGTCTCAGCCTTAATCACTATAACCTAGTCTTTTTTCCCATTTCATCAGTATAAAGCAATTTTAAAAATCTGTTATGCTTTCTATTTCTGTGGCTACAGCAAGCCTTGAAATGCTAATAAAGAGACACATTTTGGCAAAAACACATACATATACTGGTTCTGTTCAACACTAAACATGAAAGATAATTGAATCTTAGGAAGAACTCCATTCCTTTCAGTTAACCCTTGATCCTTATCTGTCTGTTTGCCTGGCCCCTTCTCTTAGTCTATAAGCAATGTAAGCGCAGAGACTCTTTCTACCCACATTCACTGTTGTCTCCCAAGCATTTTGCTTAGTGTCTAGCACATAGGGTGTGTTCAATAAATATTACTGAAAGTTTAAATAATTTTAGGAAAAAACAATTTAGCTGGAAGATTTGTCATTCACAAACTGTTTCACTTTAGGTCATTTTCATGATTTATAATAAAGAAGAAATTAGGAGAGTGTCTGTCCAATGTCATTATCAGAGAGTAGACTTGTCACTCATATGGCTCATGATTAGATACCAAACACCTGTATGCTGCGTATATGAGCATTTATTTTCAAAGTGAATATTATTACACAAGGGTATTATGAGTTTTTAATTCAAGGATGTATAATTCTTGGCCAATCATTTGAGAAAAGAAATAAGAGAGGTTGAGAGAGTGGCTATAGGCTCAGATGAGGTTCTGTAGGGCAATACTTACACACACAAGATTTGCAGCCAGGTAGTCTGGGTTCGAATATCAGCTGAGCCACCCTTAATCAATTAGGTTTTTGGCAAGTTACTTTACCTTCTGCAATTCAGTTTCTTCACCCATGAATGGGGAGGAGGCAGATGATAATAGGAATATATACCTCAGAGAGATGATGTAAGGATTAAATAAGGTAATATACATATACTAAACCAAAACCAAACTCACTGTCATCGAGTCAGATCTAACTCATAGTGACCCCTCCTTGGGTTTCTGAGGCAGTATCACTACGGAAGTAGATTGTCAACCTTCCTTCCAAGGAGTAGATGGTGAGTTTGAACTGTCAGCCTTCTGGTTAGCAGTCAAATGCCTTAGGCACTACACCACCAGTGCTCCTAAAATACAGAAAGCATGTAGAAAGGTGTCTGGCAAATAGTAAACCCTCTAATATTCACCAGGAACTGTAAGCTGCCTAAAACTTCACAATCACTTTTTTTTTCCTAAATGATATTTAGAATATAATTCAGGTATTTAAAAATGTGATTTAGACAGTATTGCTTCTACTTGCAAAATTACATATTGAAATATAATATTTGAGAGAGTTTAATGGGCCTATCCTGTTGTTTTCAGCTTCAATATCTGTGGTAATGAGTTATGCTGTTGTTAGGTGATGTCAAGTTTGCTCTGACTCATAGTGACCCTAAGTAAAACAGAACGAATAAATTCTTGGTCCAGCGCCATCCTCACAATCATTCCTATGCTTCAGCTCATTGTTGCACCTGTTGTGTCATCCAACTCATTGAGGGTCTTCCTCATTTTTGCTGACTCTCTAATTTACCAAGCATGTTATCTTTCTCCAGGAACTTGTCCCACCTTACAAAATGGACAAAGCATGAGACAAGAAGTCTCAGCATTCTCACTTCTAAGGAGATTTCTGACTATACCTCATCCAAGACAGATTTTTTTCATTCTTTGGAATATTTAATATTCTTTGCCAACATCGTAATTCAAATGCACTGTTTCTTCTTTACCAAAAAAAAAAAAAAAAAGTCAACATTCTTAGGCACTATGCTGCCAGAGCTCCTGATATATGATATAGTATGCTAATATTCTCCCAACCCCTAACCACAAAAAAAAAAAAAAATACTCAATGCCATCGAATCGGTTCCAACTCATAGCAACCCCTCCTTGGGTTTCCAAGGCGGTATCTCTAAGGAAGTAGATTGCCCAGTCTTCCTTCAGAGGAATGGCTGGTGAGTTTGAACTGCTAGTCTTCTGGTTAGCAGTCAAATGCCTTAGGCACTTCCAGCTTTCGCATATTATGAGGCGATTGAAAAATACATGGCTTAGGTCAGGCACAGCTTAGTCTTCAAAATGACATCTTTGCCCTTTAATACTTTAAATAGGTCTTTTACAGCAGATTTCCCCAATGCAATATATCAGTTGAATTCTTGACACCTGTTTCCATGGCTGTTGATTGTGAATCCAAGTAAAATGAAATTCTTGACAAGGCCAATCTGTTCTCTTTTTATCATGATGTTGCTTATTGGTCAGGTTGTAAGGATTTTTGTTTTCTTTATGTTGAAGTGTAAACTATACTGAAGGCTGTAGTCTTTGATTTCATCAGTAAGTGCTTCAAGTCATCTTCATTGTCAGCAAGCAAAGTTGTGTCATCTGTATATTATAGGTTATTAATGTCTTCCTCCAAGCCTGATACCACATTCTTCATAATGTAGTCCATCTTCTCTATTATTTGCTCACCATACAGATCGAAAAATATATAGTGAAAGGATACAATGCTGACCCACACCTTACCTGATTTTTGAACTGCACGGTAGCTCCTTTTTCTGTTCAAATAACTGTTTCTTGGTTCTGCACAAGCACAATTAAGTGTCGTAGAATTCCCATTCTTTGCAATGTTATTCATAATTTGTTATGATCCACACAGTTGGATGTCTTTGCATAGTCATAAAACACAGGTAAACACCATTCTGGTATTCTCTACTTTCAGCCAAGATTCATTTGACATCAGTAAAGATTTCCGTGTTTCACGTCCTCTTCTGAATTCAGCTTGAATTTCTGGCAATTCCCTGTCTATATGCTACTGCAACTGTTTTTCAATTGTTTTCAGCAAAATTTTACTTGTGTGTGATATTTATGGTATATTTCAACAATTTATTCATTCTGGTGAATCATCTTTCTTTGTAATGGCACAAATATGCATCTTTTACAGTCAGGTGGACAGGTATCTGCCTTCCAAATTTCTTGGCAGAAGTGAGTGCTTACTTACAGCATTGCGTCCATTTGTTGAAATATCTCAATTCGAATTCTTCCAATTCCTAGGGATTGGTTTTTCACCAATGCCTCCTGTGCAGCTTGAACTTCTCCCTTCAATACCATCAGTCCTTTTTTTTTTTTTTAATTGTGATTTGAGTGAAATGTTACAGAACAAATTCACTTTCCATACAGCAGCACACATACATTTTGTCTCATGACATTGACCACAATTTCCCACAATGCAACAGCTCCCCTTCCATTTCCTCCCCATAGTTAAGTTACCTCTTCCCTATGCCTTTCTCTTCCATGTATTCCTGCCTCCTGAGCTGTCTCTCTCTGCATCTACAGACCTTCTGTTCTCCCATGATTGATCTCTCCTGGAGTGTATCTACCTAATGTAATGTTCAGCTCATATGCCTGTCTTTTGTTTGGCTGGAAACTACAGGGCTGAGTTCAATTCCAGACCTGAAATGCAGCTAGGCACCATAGTCTCAGTGGTTCCATCTAGCTCTATCAGACCAGCAAACCTGGTCCTTTTTTTTTTTTATCCCAAAGATTTTGAGTTTTATTCCACATTGTTCTTCCATTCTATCCAGAATCTCCTACATGGATTCTCCCTCCGAGTGGTTGAGAGTGGTAGCTGGCCACCATCTAGTTCTTCTGGCCTTGTAATTGTATAGGAGGAGGATTGCCAAGTGTACAAGTCTCTTGGACTAATTGTTTCCATGCATCTTTGGTTTTCTTCATTCTTCTTTGCTCTGGATGAGAAAAGACCCATTGTTGCATCTAGATGGCTGCTTGCAAATTTGTAATCCCAGCCACTACTCTCCAAAGTAGTATGTGGAACAACATTTTTGTGTAATATGTTATGCCAATTGAGATTGATGTCTCTGGGACTATTGTCCTGAGCACACAGTTCCAACTACTTGCTCCCTCTGGGTAGTTGGGTGTAGCCAAGAAGTGACTACAACCTTGTCCCTTGTCAGCTCTTCCATACACCTGGGAATTCTTACAGATAATACAAATACACTTGTAGAAACATTGTCTATCAACCCTTATATGTGGTCATGGGCACAATCCCCCCTGCATAGACATACCTAATAGTTTAGTCTGTCCACCCATCTATTCACCCATATTCCTATGTTTACCTTCACTGACAATGCAGTACTATATGTGCAAGAAGGTTCATCTTTGTTGTCTGTACCTTGCATGCACCTCTCTATGTCTTCTTCTTATTCAATGCCACTGTGTTGATCACTCATATCTGATACATTGCCCTTCTCTTCACCCAAATCAATACTTGTCTCTGCCTGTCTAACAGTGTTCCCTTCCCTCCCCTTCCATCCCTGGTAACCAACAAAGAAAATTTCCTTTCATATAGAAACATTTCGTTGACTTTTTACAATAATGGACTAATACAATATTTGTCCTTCTGTGGTTGACTTACTTCACTCAGCATAATGTCCTCCAAGTTCATCCATGTTACGCGGTTTTTGTCGATTCTACATTGTTCTTTAGGGTTGCACAGTATTCCATTGTGTGTTTGTACCATGGTTTGGTTATCCATTCCTCAGTTGATGGACACCTAGGTTGTTTTCATCTTTTGGCTATTGTAAATAGTGCTGTAATGAACATGGGTGTGCATATGTCTGTCCTTGTCATGACTCTCACTTCTTCAGGATATATACCTAGTTATGAAATGGCTGGGTCAAATAGCACTTCTATTTCCAACTTTTTAAGGAATCGTCATACTACTTTCAACAGTGGTTGTACCATTTTACAGTCCCCCCAGCAGTGAGTGTGTCAGAGTCCCAATCTCTCCATATCCTCACCAGCATTTGTTATTTTCTGTCTTGTTGAACTTTGCTACTAGTGCTGAGGCAATATGGTATCTCATTGTTGTTTTGATATGCATCTCTCTAATGGCTAATGATCATGAACATTTCTTCATATGTTTGTTGGCCACCTGAATATTCACCTTTGAGAAGTGTCTATTCATGTCTTCTCCCCATTTCTTAATTGGATTATTTGTCTTTTTGTTGTTGAGGTGTTGACGTTTTCTATAAATTCCAGAGATAAGTCCCTTGTCAGATAGGTTATTGCCAAATATTTTTTTCCCAATCTGTAGGTTCTCTTTTGACTCTTTTTTTGGTACCTATTGTAACCTATTCTTCATGGAGAAGTCTTTGGAAGCACATAAAAATTTAATTTTTAGAAGGTCCCATTCATCTAGTTTCTCTTCTGCTGTTTGTGCATTTTGGGTTATGCTTGAGAGTCTATTTATGCCATATATTAAGGCCCCTAAATTTGCCCCTAGTTTTTCCTTGAGGAACTTTATAGTTTTAGCTTTCATATTTAAGTCTTTGATCCATTTGGAATTAGTTTTTGTGTATGGTGTGAGGTACAGATCTTGTTTCACTGCAAATTAATGTCTAGTTTTGCCAGCACCATTTGTTAAACAGACTATCTCTTCCTCAATTAATGGATTTTGTTTCTTGGTCAAAAATCAGATAGCTATAGGTCGATGGATGTATTTCTGGGTTCTCAATTCTATTCCATCTGTCTACATGTCTGTCATTGTATCAATACCAGGCAGTTTTGACTACTTTGTCTTTATAGTAGGTTTTAATGTCCGGGAGTATGAGAACTCTTACTTTGTTCTTCTTCTTCTTCTACAATTCTTTGGTTATTCAAGGTCTCTTTCCTTTTCATATGAAGTTAGTGATTGGTTTTTCCAGATCCTTAAAGAATGTTAATGGGATCTGGATTGGGATTGCATTGAATGTATAGATTGCTTAGGGTAGAACTGACATTTTCACAATGTTCAATCTTACTATCTACAAGTATGGTATGTTCTTCCATTTATGTAAGTATTTTATGATTTCTTGAAGTAGTTTTTTACAGTTTTCTTTGTGCAGGTCTTTTGTATCCCTGGTAAGATTTATTCCCAGGTATTTTAT
>NW_006921727.1:2463627-2482284 GCF_000298275.1 Orycteropus afer afer
TTAAAATGTTGATTTTGGCTCTTTCTTCTTTTTTGATGTGTGCATTTATTGCTATAAATTGGCCTCTGATCACTGCTTTTGCTGTGTCCCAAAGATTTTGTGTTTTAATTCTCATTTGATTCAAGGACTTTTTGAATTTCATTTTTTATTTCTTCTCTTACCCAGTCTTTCTCAAGGAGGGTGTTGTTCAGTTTCCATGTGTTTGCTCTTTTTCCATTGATCGTCCATTGTTGATTTCTATTTTGATAGCATTGTGATCTGGGAATATGTTTTGCCGTATTTCAATGCTTTTAAATTTATTAAGGTTTGCTTTAACCTAACATATGGTCTATCATGGAAAGTGTTCCATGTGCACTGGCAAAGAATGTGTATTGTGCTGTTGTTGGGTAAAGTGCTCTGTAGATGTCTATAAGGTCAAGTTAGTGGATTTTACTGTTTAGCTCTTCTGCATCTTTGTTGAGTTTCTTTCCATTTGTTCTATCTTTCATTGAAAGTGGTGTGTTAAAGTCTCCTACCGTGACTATAGGAGCTCTGGTAGCGTAGTGGCTAAAGCACTTGACTGCTAACCAGAAGGCTGGCAGTTCAAACCCACCAGCCACTCCTCAGAAGGAATATTGGGCAATCCTACTTCCATAGTGATATTGCCTTGGAAACCCGAGGAGGGGTCGCTATGAGTTGGGGCCAACTCGATGGCACATAACAACAACAACACTGAGACTGTGGAGTCATTTATTGCATTTTCAATTCTTTTAAAGTCTGATTTATGTATTTTGGGGCTCTTTCATTGGGTCCATAGATATTTATTATGGTTATATCTTCTTGTTCAATTGATCATTAAATACTGTCCTTCGTTGTCTCATCTGGTGGTTTTTGTCTTAAAGTCAATTTGATCAGAAATTAATATTACCACTTCTTTTCTTTTTTTTTTTGGTTGCCATTTGCTTGATATATCTTTTTCCAACCTTTGATTTTTAGTCTATTTTTGTCTTTGTCTCTAAGGTGTGTGTGTCTTGTAGACAGAGTATTGATGGGTTAAGCTTTCTTGTCCAGTCTTCAACTCTTTGTCTCTTGAGTGGTGCATTTAATACATTGACATTCAGTGTAATTATTGACAAGTATAAATTGGTTCCTATCATTATTTTATGTGTTTTGTGTGTGTCTGTGTGTGTGTGTGTGTGTGATGTTCCTGGTATCTTTGTTCCATATAATTTTCTGTGCTGAGCTCATTATGTTTATGAATTGTGTTATTTTCTTTGTTGCTATTGTTTTAGTATTTGCTAAATATTTATGCTTGTCCTTTTTTGTATTGTGGTTTGAAGGTTTATCATTTTTCTTTGAGGTTACCCTGTGATTTATAATTTTCTCCCTGAGTGTAGAGCAGTCCATTCTATCTTGCAACTCTCTTGACTTCCTCACCATTTAGAAGTTCTGTAACTATACTATATTTTCCCTCTCTTTGTTTATAATTGTCCTCATTTGCCAATTGACATCTTTGGTTCCCTGTTAACAATCTTATAAGTTTATTTTACTTTGGATATTTCCATAGCTGTGTTGGTTTCTAGGTTATGTCATCTTGTGCATTAATGCTCGGTTGTTGTTTCCTATTATTGGTTCTCTGTTTAAGGGCTCCCTTTAGTATGTCTTGTAAGGTTGGTCTGGTTTTAACAAATTGCCCTAATTTCTGCTTATCTGGAAATCTCCTAATTTCACCATCATATTTGAGGGGCAATTTTGCCAGCTATATAATTCTTGGTTGGAAATTTTTCTCTTTTAGGGTTTTATATATACCATCCCATTGCCTTCTTGCTTTCATGGTTTCTACCAAGAAATCCAAGCTTATTCTTATTGGTCGTCCTTTGTAGATACTTTTCATTTTTCCCATGCTGCTGTAGGAAACTTTCTTTGTCTTTGGTTTTGGTAAGTTTGATGATGATATGTCTTGCTGATTTCCTTTTGGTGGTTTATCCTGTTTGGGGTTCATTGGATTTTCTAAATGGATATATTTTCACCTTTCGTCATATCAGGGGAGTTCTCTTCTAACAATTCTTGTATAATTTTCTCAGTGATTTTCTTTTTCTTTTCCTATTCTAGAATTCTGATTCAACATAGGTTGTTCTTTTTTGATGGTATCCCATATGAACCTTAGGCTATCTTCATTTTGTTTTGATCTTATTTCTGATAGATCCCTTTACAAAGAAGTATGCAGGTATTTGTCTTCAATCTCATTAATTCTGTATTCCATTGATTCAGTTGTACTTTTTTGCCATTTCAATGTGTTATGTATTTCTGAAAATTTAGTGTTAATCTTCTGGATTTCTACCTGTAGATTTTGTATTATTTCTAATGTTTTTTATTTTTCAGTGTTTTACTTGATCTGTCTCTCAATCCTTTGAAGATGCCTAAGTATAAATCCTTTGAATTCCTTATGAGGGAGTTTCAATACTGCTTCTTCCTCAGGGATGTGCTCCGGGTCTCTATCCTGCTCCCTTGTTTCTACCACTTTATTTTGCTTCTTTGTGTGGACTGTGATGGTCTGTTGTCTCTAATACATTGTGACATTATTGTGTTTAGATCTCTGTTAACTGCTTGTGAAGAACAGTTAAGGGTGAGGCAAGCTCTTTTTGGTGGTTGTTTATTGTTGGCCAGTTGGTGGGAAAGGAAGTGGTGGCTCTCACTCAATAAGTGGAGGTGCAGTAGGTGCAGGTGTGGTTTATCGTATGGGCATGGTTGCTGTCTCCCACTCAGCAAACAATAAAAACAAAACAAAACAATCAAAAAAAGTAAAAGCAAGAGGACAAAAAATACACACCACATAAACACACAGGAATAATTACCAAAAAAAAAAAAAATACCTGCATTATCTAGGGAGGGGGTAATAAGAGAAAAGAGGTAAAGTAAGTGAATAATGAAGAAGAAAATGGGGAAAATGCAAAAAGAAAAACCAGGAATGGGGAGAACCATGAGAAAGAAAAAAATGGGAACCAGGAACAGGGAAGAGAGAAAAAGCTGAAAACTAGAACTGGGAAGGGAAGAATAAAGAATAATAATAATAAACACACACAAAAAAAGAAGTAATAATAATTTTAAAACAGACAAAAACAAACAAACTGAACAAAAAGGAAAAAAAATTGGGGCAGCTTGGGGCAGGGCACCCCAAGGTCTGTCAGAGCACACAGACTGGGATGGAATTCCTCCTGGCCCAGTAGGTGAGAGTGAGAGATGGCCACACCTCCATTCACCAAGAGAGCGTGGGATATAAGAATAATAAGGGAAATATCGCACCTTTCCAGTATTCGTGTCTGGAATGTCCTTGTGTCCCCAGCAAGTTGAGCCTATTCTTAGGTCCCTGGAATCTGAGAGAATGCTGTTGCTTAAAATATCCAAAATGGTGGAGCCACTTGTAAACATCCAAAATGGCTGCGCCTTCCAGACAGCCAGAAGTCCACGGCTCAGCCTATCTCCCTCTTTGCTGCTTCCCATTTTATTTAGCAGCCACCAGTGCAGTCCTCCATGCAGCCCCTGGCTAGCAAGGCAAATCTTTAGATCAATTCTCAGGTCTCAACACCACTTGACAATATCCAAGCTGTCCACGCCATCAGGATCACTGAAAGACCGCAGCTCTGAATGTCTCCTTTTTTGGTGTTTTCATGAAGGTTCTTCCAGTTGGAGTCCAGTCCCCTTCTTTATCCTACCCTTCAAAGCTCAGAGCTCTAAGATTATTCTCTGTATGTGTGTTAATTGGTTCCCTTTTCCTTTGTTGAGGAAGGTCTCTGCAGTTTTTCTGCCTATTCTGCCATTTTACTGGAACTCTCTTTCCTATACCATCAGTTCTTGATTGTATGCTACCTCCTAAAATGGTTGAATGTCAACCATTTCTCTTTGGTACAATGACCCTGTGTATTCCTTCCATCTTCTTTTGATGCTTTCTGAATTATTCAATATTTTGTCCATAGAATCTTTCAATATTGCATCTCAAGGCTGGAATTTTTTCTTCAGTTCTTTCAGCTTGAGAAATGTTGAATGTGCTCTATTTTGGTTTTCTAGCTGCAGTTTTTGGTACATTTAATTATAATATTTTATTTTGTCTTCTCGAGCTGCTCTTTGAAATCTTCTGCTCAGCTCTTTAACTTCATCATGTTTTCCTTCGCTTTAGCTACTCTACATTCACCAGCAAATTTCAGTCTCTTCTGATTTCCATTTTGGTCTTTTCTTTCTTCCTTTTCTTTTTAATGAACTATTTGTTTTCTTCATGTATGATGTTCTTGATGTTTTCCCACAAGTTATACGTAATATATATTCCAGAGTTTGAAGTCACAGATAGTGGCTTTGGGTATCATTTATGTTCAAAATTCAGTGGTTAGAAGTGATAATTAAACAAATATTAAATAAAATCATTTTAGAATTTTTATTTTTTCCTTCCTATAGTCTATTCCTTCCTATCTCTTATTTTCTTCATTTAACTTCTTCATTTCTTCATTTTTTGTCCATTCTGGCTGCCCATCTCCATCATCCTTGGGAATCCAAATATAGATAAAATATTATAATTTCAATGTAATTTTAACCCATATTACTTTAGATAATAGACATAAATAAGTTCAATTTTAAATATTTATAACAACTTGAGAATAACCATATGATACCTTATACTTAATTTGAACAAAGGGCAAGGAGTAAAAAGACAAACAGCAAAAATGATGACAGTGGATTTAGAGATAGCTATCAGAAACAAGAATGGTACATTACAGACTTTCTAGCAAAAAGGTAAGCAAGTAACAAGGATAAGGGAGAGAACATGCCTCTTAAACTGCAGAATAGAAGCAAATCAGCATTATGTAGATGAATCCCTTCACTCTGACAAGCACTGAGAAAAGTTTATATTTTCTATTCTCACTTCATTAGTTCACTAATTAATTTAATCCATTCATTTTTTCATTAATTCATCCATTTAGCAGGCTATACCAGGCACTGTGTCACATTTTGGGTATTCAACAGTGAACATGGCAAGTATGTTCACTATCATTTTAGAACTAATATCAAGTAGGGGAGAGAGCATTAAGCAAGCAAATACACAATACATTTAAGGTGCAGTAAGTTTTATAAAGGAAAAGAGAAGGTATAACGAGAGAATTTGAGAAGTGTTACAGAAGTCTCCCATGAAGAAGCAACATTTAAGCAGATTGGCTAGATTGCAATGACTTAGGTAGAGAGTGTGGGGGAAGAGTCTCAGAGTGTTGGGGAACAGAACTTCAAGGCAGAAATTAAAGCCAATTCAAAGACCTTGAGATAAAAATGAGTTTAATGTATTCGTATCTGAGAGATGGACAGAATAGTTAGAGAAAATGAGTTAGGGGAAGGATGAAAAGAAATATTGTGGAAAGAATACTCAGAGATAAAATTATGCAGGATCTTAAGGCCATTGTCAATATTTTAGGTTTTATATAAGTATCATATTACAGTTAGTTGCCATCATATTATCTCCAACTCATGGCAATTTTATGTACAACAGAATAAAACATTGGCGCTTGGTCCTGCACCATCCTCATAATCATTGGTATATTTTACTCCATTGTTGCAGCTATTGTGATGATCTATTTCAGAGAGGGTTTTCTTGTTTTTGCTTACTCTCTACCAAGCATGATGCCCTTTCCTAATGATTATCCTTCCTGACGGAATGTCCAAAGTAAGCAAGATGAAATCTCATCATCCTCATTTCTAAGGAGCATTCTGGCTGAACTTCCTCCAGGACTAATTTGTTCATTCCTCTGCCAGTCCATGGTATACTCAATATTCTTCACCAACACCACAATTCAAATATGTCAATTCTTCTGTACAATCTTTCTTTTTCATTGTCAACTTTTGCATACAGACTATGGCTTGGGTCAGGCACACCTTGGACATAGAAAGCCACTAAAAAAATTTTAAGCTAGGAAGGTTAATACTTTTCTTTTTAACATCACTCCAGTTGCTGTATGAAAAATGGATGGAGGCAGTCAATTAAGGAAATAAGACAAGAATTCCAGGCAAGGGATGATGGTTGTTTATATAAGGAAGGGGGATGATATCAGTTACTGAATGGAAATTATACAGGAAGAATGGGTTTGGAGGGTAAAGGTCAGGAGTTCAGTCTTATGCTCATTAGATTTGAGATATTCATGGGGCATAGGAAAAATGTAGGCAGTGGAATATAGGAATCAGGAGCATGGAATTATGGACTGATCTGGAGTCCAGTCCATAATTTGATTAGTGATTTGCTTAAAAGTGGTACTGAAAGCCTTGGGACTAAATGAGATTACCAAAGGACAGTATGTAGTCAAAGAAAAAAAGAAAGCTAAAATGAAGCCATGGGTGATGCAAATGCTTACACACTCAGCTCCTAGCTGAAAGGCTGGAAGTTAGAACCCATGAAGAGGTACCTTGGAAGAAAGTCCTGGTGAGGTACTTCCAAAAGATCACATCCATTGAAAACCCTTTGGAGTGAAATTCTCCTGTGAAAGACTTCAGGTCACCATGAGTCAGAATCAACTTGATAGCAACTAGTTTGTTGTTGTTGTTTTTGTTTTTCAGATGAAGCTTTTAGTAACTCTAACGTTACAGTTCTGTGGAAAAATAGCCAGTTCAATCTAAATAATACCAATTAATTTATGTTATTAAGCCATGCTAAGTACAATCAACCAAAAGATGAGATTGAGAGCCACTACTGTAGAACAAACTGTAAACCCCTGCATGTCCCATGGTATAGACAGATACATTTATAATTCTATGTGCATCATAGCCCAATAAATATTGTTCAAGAAGGAGTTACCAGTTTTTGACAGATTATCATGTGCCAGATATTACACCAGGTACTTTGCATGCATTAGGGGAGTCCTTGGCTTTGGAAATAATGGCTAAGCACAAGGTGCAAAGTCAAGAAAGATCTACAACCTTGGTAGCACTCTAGCAAGTAAGAAACAATAACAGCAGGGGATATGTCAGACTCCAAATTTATCTTTAGCATTTCAAAGACAGACTCTTTGCTTTCCCACTTTTAAGTAAATAAATCTCAGTGTTCTTTAAAAGTTCTGGGGTGGGGAAGCCTCAAGAAGAAGATTCTAAATTGTGGCTAATAGGGTGAAGGGTACTCAAATATGATATGATCATGTTATTAGGTGTCGTAAAGTCATCTCCAACTCATAGCGAACCCATGTACAGCAGAACAAAACACCTCCCAGTCCTGCGCCAGCTCAATGATCCTTGAGCCCACCACCACCACCACCGTATAAATCCATCTCGTTGAGGGCTTTCCTCTCTTTCATCAACCCTCCATCTTACCAAGCATGACATCCTTCTCCAGGAAATGGTCCCTTCTGACAACATGACCAAAGTACATGAGATGGAGTTTGACCATTCTCGCCTCCAAGGAGCATTCCAGCTTCACTTCCTCCAGGACAGACCTGTTAGTTCTTTTATCAGTCCACAGTACCCTCAGCATTCTTCACCAACACCACAGCTCAAAAGCATCAATTCTTCTTCGGTCTTCCTTAATAATTGTCCAGCTCTCACATGCATATGAGGCTACTGAAAATACCATGGCTTGTGTCAGGTGCAACTTAGTCCTCAAAGATATCTTTGCTCTTCAGCACTTGAAAGAGGTTCTTTGCAGCCAATTTCCCCAGTGCCATACATGGTCTGATGTCCTGACTGCTGCTTCCACTGGCATCAATTGTCAAACCAAGCAATGTGAAGTCCTTAACAACTTCAATCTTTTCTCCATTTATTGTGATGCTGCTTATAGGTCCAGTTGTGAGGATTTTTGTTTTCTTTATATTGAGATGTAATCCATACTGCAGACTGTACTCTTCAATCTTCATCAGTAAATGCTTCAAGTCATCCTCACTTTCAGCAAGCAAAGTTGTGTCATCAGTGTGTGACAGGTTGTTAATGATTCTTCCTCCAATCCTGATGCCATGTTCTTCTTCATATAGTCCAGCTTCTCGGATTATTTGCTCACCATACAGATTGAATAAGTGTGGTGAAAGGATACCACCCTAACACACTCCCTTCTTGATTTTAGACCATGCAGTGTTCCCTTGTTCTGTTTGAATAACAACCTCCTGGTCGATGTACAGGTCCCTCATGAGTACAATTAAGTGTTCTGGAATACCCATTCTTCTCAATGTTATCCACAATTTCTTATGATCCACACAATCAAATGCTTTTGTATAGTCAATAAAACACAAGTAAACATCCTTCTGGTATTCTTTGCTTTGAGCTAAGATTCCTCTGACATCAACAATGATATCCCTTGTTCCACGTGCTCTTCTGAATCCAGCTTGCACCTCTGGAAGTTCTCTGTCAATATACTGCTGCAACCATTTTTTAATTATCTTCAGTAAGATTTTACTTGCATGCTATATTAATGATATTGCTCAATAATTTCCACATTGGGTGAGATTAGCTTTCTTTGGAATGGGTACAAGTATGGATCTCTTCCAGTCAGTTACCCAGGTAGTTGTCTTCCAAGTCTCTTGGCACAGCCAAGTGAGTCTTCCAAGGGGTAACCATTTGTTGAAACATCTCAATTGGTTTTCCATCAATTCCTGGAGCACTTTCTTCCCCAATTCCTTCAGTGCAGCTTTGATTTCTTCCTTCAATACCATTGTTTCTTGAACATATGCCACCTCCTGAAATGGATGAACATCGACCAGTTCTTTTTGGTATAGTGACTCTGTATATTCCTTCCACCTTCTTTTAATGCTTCCTGCCTCATTCAATATATTGCCCATAGAATCTTTCAATATTGCAACTCAAGGCTTAAATTTTTTCCTCAGTTATTTCAGCTTGAGAAATGCTGAGCATGTTCTTCCCTTTTGGTTTTCTAACTCCAGGTCTTTGCACATTTCATTATAGTAATTGGCTTAGTCTGCTCAAGCTGCTCTTTGAAATCTTCTGTTCAGTTCTTTTCTTTGTCATTTCTTCCATTTGCTACTCTCCACTCAAAGGTGAGTTTCAGAGTCTCTTCTGACATCTATTTTGTTTTTTTCTTGTTTTCTTATCTTTTTAATGACCTCTTGTTTTCTTCATGGATAATGTTCTTGATGTCATCCCAAAATTCTTCTGGTTTTTGGTCATTGGTGTTCAATGTATTAAATCTATTCTTTAGATAGTCTCTAAATTCAGGAGAGATATATTCAAGGTCATATTTTGGCTCTCGTGCTGCACATGGTACTCAGGTTTCAATGCAACTTACAGACTGAGACAGACTAAGAAGAAGGAAGGGGCCATCTACTTCTCAAAAACTTTGCCAGGGAAAACCTTATGAATAGTAGAGAAACACTGTCTGATACATTACTGGGCAACTTTATGAATATCTTGGAAACATTGTCCAACACAGTGCAGGAAGACCAGCCCCTTGGGTCAGAAGGCACTCAAAATAAGACTGGGAAAGAGCTGCCTCATCAGTGTAGAACCAACCTTAATTATATGGATAAAGTAAATCTTTTGTGACTTCCATGTGCTGACATGGCACGACTCAAATTGAGAAGAAACAGCTGCAAACATTAATTCCATTAATAATTGGAACATGGAATGTACGAAGTATGAATCTAGGAAAATTGAAAGTTATCAAAAATGAAATAGAACACATAAATATTGATATCCAAGGCATTAGTGAGTTGAAATGGACTGGTTTTGACCATTTTGAATCAGACAACCATATGACCTACTATGCCGGGAATGACAATTTGAAGAGGAATGGTGTGGCATTCACCATCACAAAGGCTGTTTCAAGATCTTTCCTGAAGTACAATACTGTCAGTGATAGAATAATATCCATACTCCTACAAGTCCACAGATGTACCCAAAGCTAATGGAGGGCATCATATGAGTTAAATATATGTACCTGGAGTATTAAATGTGCTTACTCAGTAGAATACAACCTAAAAATAGACTTTTCTTTCCCACTACTGTCTTTCCAACTTGTCCTATTATGTCTCCCACTGTTGTTGGTAGGTTCCAGTGGGGAAGCTCCTATTTCACAAACAGGAGGACTAGAATATTTCCCAAAGACAATGGTTGACACACAGGACATACTAGATAGAGCTATCTTAATAGAATTGGTCCTTATTTAATTGTCTGCAGGACAGTGTCAGGGAGAAGCTATATGGGATCCATACACCACCACCACTTATTGCCATCGAGTCACATCTGACTCATAGCAATCCCTCCTTGGGTTTCTGAGGCTATATCGCTATGTAAGTAGATTGCCCCATCTTCCTTCCAAGGAGTGGCTGGTGGGTTTGAACCACCAGCCTTCTGGTTAGCAGTCAAGTGCCTTAAGCACTACACCACCAGAGTTCCTGCTGTATGGGATGTACCACCCAAAACAGGAAATCAAGTCCATGCCTTCTAGGCTAACAAACCTTTCAGATCAAATCTAATCTCCAAATCTTCTCTTAGATTTCAGGACAGTTTTGACTACTTCTAAACTTCTGTTTGAAGCCCTGGTGGTGAAATATTTAAGCACTCTACTACTAACAGAAAGCTTGTTGGTAAAAACCCATCCACAGGCTCCATAGAGACTGGTGATCTGCTCCCATAAAGATCACAGCCCAGAAAACCCTACTGGGCAATTCTGCTCTGTCATATGTAGTTGCCATGAATTGGAATAACAACTTTCCATTTAGAAAGTTTATGTCACCTACTGTTTTCAGCAATGAGTTTTCATCCAAGACTTCTGGACCACACAATTCTAACCAATGAAACAAACCCTGTATCATAGAAAATATTGTCCTCATTTTGCAAATGAGAAATCTGAGGCTCAGAGTGTGCAAGTGACTTACCTAAGACACAGATCTAACAAGTAGTAGATTGGGATTCATAGTGAGCTTTGTTGAACCATAAATCATTTTAATTACATTGCAGTGATTCATGTTTATTAAATCAAGCCAGACAAAGTATAATTTAGAACCTTGCCATGAAACGAAATGATAAATAAATAAATAATTCGTATGTAACAGATTAAAGCAATGATTTTTTTCAACCAGGTATATGTATCAGAATCACTTTCTTTAAATTCATTTTTTAAATACCCAAACACCAATCTTAAAATTCTGATTTAATAGTGTGAGATAGAGTTTGTTAATCTATACCCAAACCCACAGTTATCACAGCAACCCCTCTTTGGGTTTCTGAGGCGGTATCACTATAGAAGTAGATTTCCCAACCTTCCTTCTTGGTGGGTTTGAACTGCCAGCCATCTGGTTAGCAGTCAAATGCTTTAGGCACTATGCCACCAGAGCTCCTTAATCTATACCAGTTGCTGCCAAGTTGATTCCAACTCATGGGGACCCCATGAGTATCAGTGTAGATCTGTGCTCATAGGGCTTTCAATGGCTGATTTTGCATATGTGGATTGCCAGGCACTTCTTCTGATTCCCTTCTACATGGATTTGAACCTTCATTAGCAGCCAAGCAGGTTAATGATTTACACCACCCAAAAGAAAACCCACTGCCCTTGAATTTATTCCAACTCATAGAGACCCTGTAGGACAGAGTAGAACTGCCCCATAAGGTTTCCAAAGTTGTAAATCTTTATGGAAGCAGACTGCCACATCTTGTTCCCATGGAGTGGATGATGGATTCAAACCACCAACCACCACCACTGATGCTTTAACTATAGCACCACTAGAGCTCTTTGACTGGTGGATTAGATCATGTTAATCTGTATCTATTTTAATTTGTAATGTGGAAACTACTAGATTAAACCTTCAGCTTTTATTTAGTATGTTATTTGAAAGTGTCTTGGAGTCATCTGGGACTTTTAGTGAATAAACATTTTAAGGTATCTGCACACCTAGAAGTGATAGCAAATAAAGGATAGTTGTTTAAAAAGAGTAAAACAGGAGAAAGGAATTATATTGTTGGAGCATAAGTCACTCAGGCACATAAAGAATAAAGAGGGTTCTTTCTGTAAGCAAATTACAAAACCAGAACAGAAGAAAGCGGAAGCAGTGATTAGGGACTTCAACTAACCCGGCATCTGCCTGAATATGATCAAAGTACGGCATAGGTAAATTCCTAATTACTTTGCTCACAGGGCTTCATCTCTTCAAAAGCAAAGAAACAACCAGCAGGATTTCTTACTTAAAATGGCACTCATTAACATTCCCTAATGCTAGATCACCTATCTTTTCACTGAAATATTTATAAAGACATAGGAAAAGAGGAAAACACAACAGTACCAAAACCTAAAATACAGATACAAAACAACAAAATACAGATATATGTATATCTGTATTCTTTTTCCCCAACCTAACCTCCAGGTATAACTCTGAGGATGGATACAATCACGACTCAAGTGAACAAAGAGACAAAGAGACTGAAAAGGACAATTCAACATCTTATTTATGAAACAATTTAGTCTGGATTGTTGTTGTTGTTGTTATATGCTCTCGAGTTGGACTCGACTCATAGCGACCCCTCCTTGGGTTTCTGAGGCAGTATCACTACAGAAGTAGATTGCCCCATCTTCCTTCCAAGGAGTGGCTGGTAGGTTTGAACTGCCAGCCTTCTGGTTAGCAATCAAGTGCTTTAGGCTTCAAAGATGAATAAGGACAGCCAATATGAGACCTATAAGATATTATTTCTTAATAAAATTATTTAAGGTCATACATTTTTTTTCTAAATACTATTTTGTCTGTATTACACAAGTTTGATATGTACTATACTACTGCCTTGGAAACCCAAGGAGGGGTTGCTATGAGTCGGGGCCGACTCGATGGCACGTAACAACAACAACATACTACTGTTCAGTTCTAAAAGGTTTGTAACTTATGAGTTATTTGGCAATGCATGCTTATATTACCAAATATATATACTTTTTATTCTATCCTCCTTTTATTGTTAATTTATAATTATTTTATCATAGGGAAAATATTCATTATCATATCTTTTTTTAAAAATTTTTTGAGGCTACTTGTGAGCCAGTATGTGGTCAAGGTAGACTTGAATATGTTCTGTCTTGGGTACTTCATTTTTATGATTTATTTTTGGATCAATTTTATTGACCTGCAGCCAGTACAGAGATGACATAAACCATTAAAATCACAAAACCCCATTATTGAGAATGAAAAGGTAAGTCAGACCATAGACCAGACAAACCAGTGGTTCCAGATACTGACTGAGCCCTCATTTTGGTGACTGTACACTGCATAACAAGACCAGCAATCACTATTTTCTGAAGGCAATAGATGTTCCCAATGGCTAAAATCTTTTACTGTAACATAATTAGATGAGATTCCAAAGGTAAAGACCCCAATATCTTTTCTAATGTTGTTGGTGTTGTTATGTGCTATCGAGTTGGACCCAACTCATAGCGACCCCTCCTTGGGTTTCCAAGGCAGTATCACTACGGAAGTAGATTGTCCAACCTTCCTTCCAAGGAGTGGCTGGTGGGTTTGAATCGCCAACCTTCTGGTTAGCAGTCAAGTGCCTTAGGCACTATGCTACCAGAGCTCTCAACCCTTGGATGGCCAACCTATGCTATTTATGGCTGGAATTGACACCCCCCCCCCTTTTTTTTTGTGACCACACAGAAGTTTAGGAAAGATTTCTTGCAGGGAGGCTGCTATTGAGCTGGGCCTGGAAATAAAGAATTCTACAGATTGTAAGGGGGTTGTGATAGTCCAGGGAGAGTGAAGGAGTGGGAAAATCTGTAACATGTTTAGGAAAAAGTCTGGAGCTCAGAATACACCTCAGGGAACAATGAGTAAAGGGTTGGAAATATAGATTGAGTCATGGCAGTGGGAGTGGACCTTAATGCTGAAGTAATTTATTTAGTAGGAAGATGGCGATGGGGAGGGATGAAAGAAGACATAAGCAGGTAAGCAGAAACACAAACAGGCCCAGAGATGTCTAGAGTGAATGAAAAAGAGAAAGAAATAGGAGGAGACAGGGTGTGGTGGCAGTCTCTAAGATGCTTCCCCACTCTGGCCAATGACCCCCACCTCCTAATATTCATGCTTTTGTACAATTTTTTTTAAATGCATTTTATTGAAATATACTTTATGTGTTGCAAAATACACAAAACTAAAGTGACATGAGTCAATGCATTTTTTTCTTTTTCTTTTTTTTTTTTTTTGCAGTGACCTTTTCCTTCCCCTCCCACCTTTGACAACCAACAAAGAAAGTTGCCCTCCATGTATAAACCTTTCCTTTACCCTCCACAACAATGAACTAATACTATATTTGTCCTTCTGTGACTGACTTATTTCACTCAGCATAATGTCCTCCAGGAGTTCTGGTATCATAGTGCCTAAGGCACTTAACTGGTAACCAGAAGGTTGGCAGTTCAAACCCAGCAGCCACTCCTCAGAAGGAAGGTTGGGCAATCTACTTCCATAGTGATACTGCTTCAGAAACCCAAGAAGGGGTCACTATGAGTCGGGTGTGACTCAACAGCAGTGAGTTTCAGTTTTTACCCCCTTCCTGTGCCCTTCTTAACTATGCATTCCTTTCTGTCCAGCTTTCCCTCTATGTGAATGCTGCCCCTCTGGTGTCTCATGGCTGATCTATCTAAGGGGTACATCTCCCTAGAGTAGGTGAGTGCATCACTCTGGAGTAGGTGTTCTGCATGTAGCTCTTTCTACTATTGGGCTGAGAGCCAATCCATGGGAGTGACTCCATTTCTAGGCCTGAAGGGTTACCTGGGGACATAGTCATATATATGTCATGTAATCATTATAGTAAAAACTCTATGTCATATAATTGTCTGTGATTGACTTATTTCACTCAATCTAATGACCTCCATATAAAGTCATATATATGTCATATAATAATTAGAGTAAAAACTAACTAGTGACTTATTTCACTCAATCTAATGACCTCCATATAAAGTCATATATATGTCATATAATAATTAGAGTAAAAACTAACTAGTGACTTATTTCACTCAATCTAATGACCTCCATATAAAGTCATATATATGTCATATAATAATTAGAGTAAAAACTAACTAGTGACTTATTTCACTCAATCTAATGACCTCCATATAAAGTCATATATATGTCATATAATAATTAGAGTAAAAACTAACTAGTGACTTATTTCACTCAATCTAATGACCTCCATATAAAGTCATATATATGTCATATAATAATTAGAGTAAAAACTAACTAGTGACTTATTTCACTCAATCTAATGACCTCCATATAAAGTCATATATATGTCATATAATAATTAGAGTAAAAACTAACTAGTGACTTATTTCACTCAATCTAATGACCTCCATATAAAGTCATATATATGTCATATAATAATTAGAGTAAAAACTAACTAGTGACTTATTTCACTCAATCTAATGACCTCCATATAAAGTCATATATATGTCATATAATAATTAGAGTAAAAACTAACTAGTGACTTATTTCACTCAATCTAATGACCTCCATATAAAGTCATATATATGTCATATAATAATTAGAGTAAAAACTAACTAGTGACTTATTTCACTCAATCTAATGACCTCCATATAAAGTCATATATATGTCATATAATAATTAGAGTAAAAACTAACTAGTGACTTATTTCACTCAATCTAATGACCTCCATATAAAGTCATATATATGTCATATAATAATTAGAGTAAAAACTAACTAGTGACTTATTTCACTCAATCTAATGACCTCCATATAAAGTCATATATATGTCATATAATAATTAGAGTAAAAACTAACTAGTGACTTATTTCACTCAATCTAATGACCTCCATATAAAGTCATATATATGTCATATAATAATTAGAGTAAAAACTAACTAGTGACTTATTTCACTCAATCTAATGACCTCCATATAAAGTCATATATATGTCATATAATAATTAGAGTAAAAACTAACTAGTGACTTATTTCACTCAATCTAATGACCTCCATATAAAGTCATATATATGTCATATAATAATTAGAGTAAAAACTAACTAGTGACTTATTTCACTCAATCTAATGACCTCCATATAAAGTCATATATATGTCATATAATAATTAGAGTAAAAACTAACTAGTGACTTATTTCACTCAATCTAATGACCTCCATATAAAGTCATATATATGTCATATAATAATTAGAGTAAAAACTAACTAGTGACTTATTTCACTCAATCTAATGACCTCCATATAAAGTCATATATATGTCATATAATAATTAGAGTAAAAACTAACTAGTGACTTATTTCACTCAATCTAATGACCTCCATATAAAGTCATATATATGTCATATAATAATTAGAGTAAAAACTAACTAGTGACTTATTTCACTCAATCTAATGACCTCCATATAAAGTCATATATATGTCATATAATAATTAGAGTAAAAACTAACTAGTGACTTATTTCACTCAATCTAATGACCTCCATATAAAGTCATATATATGTCATATAATAATTAGAGTAAAAACTAACTAGTGACTTATTTCACTCAATCTAATGACCTCCATATAAAGTCATATATATGTCATATAATAATTAGAGTAAAAACTAACTAGTGACTTATTTCACTCAATCTAATGACCTCCATATAAAGTCATATATATGTCATATAATAATTAGAGTAAAAACTAACTAGTGACTTATTTCACTCAATCTAATGACCTCCATATAAAGTCATATATATGTCATATAATAATTAGAGTAAAAACTAACTAGTGACTTATTTCACTCAATCTAATGACCTCCATATAAAGTCATATATATGTCATATAATAATTAGAGTAAAAACTAACTAGTGACTTATTTCACTCAATCTAATGACCTCCATATAAAGTCATATATATGTCATATAATAATTAGAGTAAAAACTAACTAGTGACTTATTTCACTCAATCTAATGACCTCCATATAAAGTCATATATATGTCATATAATAATTAGAGTAAAAACTAACTAGTGACTTATTTCACTCAATCTAATGACCTCCATATAAAGTCATATATATGTCATATAATAATTAGAGTAAAAACTAACTAGTGACTTATTTCACTCAATCTAATGACCTCCATATAAAGTCATATATATGTCATATAATAATTAGAGTAAAAACTAACTAGTGACTTATTTCACTCAATCTAATGACCTCCATATAAAGTCATATATATGTCATATAATAATTAGAGTAAAAACTAACTAGTGACTTATTTCACTCAATCTAATGACCTCCATATAAAGTCATATATATGTCATATAATAATTAGAGTAAAAACTAACTAGTGACTTATTTCACTCAATCTAATGACCTCCATATAAAGTCATATATATGTCATATAATAATTAGAGTAAAAACTAACTAGTGACTTATTTCACTCAATCTAATGACCTCCATATAAAGTCATATATATGTCATATAATAATTAGAGTAAAAACTAACTAGTGACTTATTTCACTCAATCTAATGACCTCCATATAAAGTCATATATATGTCATATAATAATTAGAGTAAAAACTAACTAGTGACTTATTTCACTCAATCTAATGACCTCCATATAAAGTCATATATATGTCATATAATAATTAGAGTAAAAACTAACTAGTGACTTATTTCACTCAATCTAATGACCTCCATATAAAGTCATATATATGTCATATAATAATTAGAGTAAAAACTAACTAGTGACTTATTTCACTCAATCTAATGACCTCCATATAAAGTCATATATATGTCATATAATAATTAGAGTAAAAACTAACTAGTGACTTATTTCACTCAATCTAATGACCTCCATATAAAGTCATATATATGTCATATAATAATTAGAGTAAAAACTAACTAGTGACTTATTTCACTCAATCTAATGACCTCCATATAAAGTCATATATATGTCATATAATAATTAGAGTAAAAACTAACTAGTGACTTATTTCACTCAATCTAATGACCTCCATATAAAGTCATATATATGTCATATAATAATTAGAGTAAAAACTAACTAGTGACTTATTTCACTCAATCTAATGACCTCCATATAAAGTCATATATATGTCATATAATAATTAGAGTAAAAACTAACTAGTGACTTATTTCACTCAATCTAATGACCTCCATATAAAGTCATATATATGTCATATAATAATTAGAGTAAAAACTAACTAGTGACTTATTTCACTCAATCTAATGACCTCCATATAAAGTCATATATATGTCATATAATAATTAGAGTAAAAACTAACTAGTGACTTATTTCACTCAATCTAATGACCTCCATATAAAGTCATATATATGTCATATAATAATTAGAGTAAAAACTAACTAGTGACTTATTTCACTCAATCTAATGACCTCCATATAAAGTCATATATATGTCATATAATAATTAGAGTAAAAACTAACTAGTGACTTATTTCACTCAATCTAATGTCCTCCATACAAAGTCATATGTTGTTGTTGTTGTTAAGTGCTGTCAAGTCGTTTCCAACTCATAGCGACCCCATGCACAGCAGAATGAAACACTGTCCGATCCTGCGCCAGCCCCACAATCCCTGCTATACTTGAGTCCATCATCACAGCCACCATGTCAATCCATCTCCTTGAAGGCCTCCCCCTCTTTTGTCGACCCTCCACCATACCAAGCATGATATCCTTCTCCAGGGAATGGTCCCTTCTTACAACATGACCAAAATAGGTGAGACGAAGT
>NW_006921727.1:2484474-2504738 GCF_000298275.1 Orycteropus afer afer
GGTGATTCTTCTTTGTTTCCAGCTTTTGCATTCCAGTCACCAGTGATAATTAACACATCCTGGTTGCAAGTTTGGTCAATTTCAGACTGTAGAAGCTGATAAAATTCTTCAGTTTCCTCATCTTTGGCTTTGGTGGTTGGGGCATAAATTTGAATAAGCAGTCATATTAATGGGTCTTCCTTGTAGGTGTATGGATATTATCCTATCACTGACAGCATTGTATTAAAGTCATATATATGTCATATAATAATTAGAGTAAAAACTAGCTCTACATATGCCATAGATGAATCTCAAAAAACATAATGTTAAAAATCAAAACAAATTGCAACAAGATGCATACAATATAAGGAGCCCTGGTGACACAATGGTTAAGCACTCAGCTGCTAACAGGAAGGTCATCAGTTTGAACCCACCCATGGCTCCACAGGAAAAAGACCTGGTGGTCTGTTTCATAAAGATTACAGCCTAGGAAGCCCTATGGGCAGTTCTAATCTGTCATATAGGGTCACTATGAGTTGGAATCAACTTGTTAGCAAACAGCAAAAACACACAATGTATCAACACAATATTACATAGCTAATCAGCTGATTTCCATCTGATGTGCATCACCAATAGTATCTATGCTTGGATATAGCAGAAATAATTCTTACACATTGGCTAACATTTGGAAACATGCCCATGAAGAGATCATAGTGTATCTTATGTAGCATCACACTATTGAGAAACATGATATCCAATGAGTTAGGGTAATTTAAGGACAGTGTTTGATAGGAACTTCTTAAGTTTTGAAGAGCTCTGGTTATTTTGGTCTTCTTTTAGGTACCATTCTCCCATTCATTTGAGAATGTTAGCTCCTCAATCCGGGGATAGCTGTTAATCTCCACATCTTCTATGCCTAGCACAATGTTTCCTAGCAGATTCTCAAGGATATTTAAGAATTTACATTTTTAATAATATAAAATTGTAAAAATTATTTATAAAAATCTTGCTTAAAAGCAGTGGACAGAATTTGCTCTATAAACTTTCACCCAAATCACAATGAAAATAAAAAAACATTGGAAAAAGTGTTAAGAGAAAGTGAAGAGGTCAAATTTATTTTTCTCAATAAAAATGATGGGACACAAAACGTAACACTTGGATCTTGACATAAGTGGGTCTATATCATAGCTTTGGAGTCCCTTTGGGTTATGAGCACTGGTGGCACAATGGTTAAACACACCCAAGTGCTAACCAAAGGCTGGAGATTCAAATTCACCCAGAGAAACATCAGAAGAAAACCTGGAGATCTACTTTCACAAACTCAGCCATTGAAAACCCTATTAAGCACAGTTCTGCTCCAACAAGCATGGGGTCACCATAAGTTGGAATTGACATGATGGCAATTGATTGGTTATAACTTTATTACCATTCATTTTAACACTGAGGTCATCAAAAAATAATTCCAAGAATATTTCAATTAAGATATTCCTCAAAGATGCTTTAACATCACTTTGAAGTTACATATCAATGTTACCGGTCACTTTCTTGTAGGGGTTTGTGATATTAAGCTTAATCCACATCTGTCTCATGTTACTTGAAGTTTGCTGGAACTCAGCTCTAAGCCTTGTTTTTTCTTCATCCAGAAATATATACATCAGTCTGGAAAAATCTCTCCTAACCTATTTTCCATGTTTATTTCTTATCCTAAATGGCCCCTCAGTAGGGGATGTAAATAAAATAAATTGTAGAGAGAATGGAATACTATACAGCCATTAAAATAAGTAACTAGATCAACATATATCATGAATAAATTTCAAACCAATGTTAAGAGAAAAGCAAAACACACTTATTTAGGTATATTTTTTGGTGGCATAATAGATAAGGCATTTGGCTGCTAACCAGAAGTTCAGTGATTCAAAACCACCAGCCACTCTGCAGAAGAAAGATGGAGCAATCTACTTCCATAAAGATTTACAGCTTTCAAAACCCAGTGAGGGTCACTACAAGTCATTGGCAGTGAGTTTGTTTGTTTGTTTTAAACAATAGTACCTATTTTATTTACAGGTATATGTATATGCAGACAGTAGAAAATATGCATGGAAATTGTATACACCAATTCCAGAAGTATAGTAAACCCTAGGGAAGAAGAAGGGGCAAGATAGAATAGATGCAGTTTTAGCTATGGTTACAAAATTGTATTACAGAGAGGGAGAGGGATGAGTCAGTGAGAGACAGACAGAAAGAGAGAGAAAGAAAGATAGCGTAAACACGGACAAATTGTTAGCATATGTTTAATTTCAGAGATGTTTACATGAGTGTTGGTAATATTCTTTTCTCTACATTTTATTATTATTTAAATATTCTACTTTAAAATTTTAATTTAAAGAGTTATATATAATTTCATTTCTTCTGTTAAAATTTAAGGGAGAAAGGTTTTATTGGATTTAATCTCATCATATATAGCAATATTTAATAGTTTCCACTAATATTACCCAATGTCTACTAAAAATGGCATGATAAAATTATCAAAATGTACACTATATTTATTTCTCAAATTTATTTTCCTCGGAAATCTCTGTAGTAAGAACTGGGATACCTATAGCTGGATTATTCCAACATTTGATCTAACGAATAGGATAGCAATAGAATGCAGCACAAATGTAGATTAAAAAGGGGAAGGTAAAATTTCTAATAGTGATAGATAGATAGATAGATGAGAGATAGATAGATAGATAGATAGATGAGAGATAGATAGATAGATAGATATGTAAGAAAAGAGACTCATTCTGTTGTAATGCTATATTTCTAGGTGTCTAGAAATTTTCACCTGTAAAATATAGACTACCATTATTTATTTAACAAGTCCACTTATAAAGTCTGCTTATTAAAGGTCACACCATACCACCCAGAAACAATATGAACTACCTGCAATATCATTTGCCATTTATTCTTTTATTAATTTGGATTACCAATTAAATTTGAGGACAAGACACTTCCAAGTGTACAAGTATATTCTATTCACTTGATTTAAAGGACATTTATTTACTTTATGCAATGGGGAAGGTCTTTCAGGAAATATGTTTCTGTATTATTTTACTGAAGAAGTTTATTTACTCACTTCAGGAGATGATGTACTAAATGTGAAGGACATTCTTAAATATTTTTAATTGTCTTTCAGGGTCTCTGGATGTAACTAATTTCTGTAAAAATAAATTGAAATGGGCTGGTTGAGTACATACTCAGAACACTTTTGAGCAATAGCTAGTCACTGCTTAGAAACTTAGTTAAAGAAAAATTGAAGCCAGTTTCTGCCCTACAGAAGTTCATTGTTATTTTGGCCAAGTCTAAATAAATGGCATTTTCTCTTTTGTCTTCACATTAGAAATCAATAGGAGGATTAATTGGATGATTGGGTTTTCCATAAAGCAGTCACCATCAACACAAATACCCTTGCCCTGGGAAAAGTTTTTACAACACTTCACAATCTTAGATGCATATTGTGATCACCCGGCGAGCTTTAAAATATATATGAAATGCCTGACTGCCACCCTCAGAGATTCTGATTTAATTGGTCTTGGGTGCAACTTGGGCATCAGAATTATAAGAAGCTCCTCGGTGGTTCTATACGCAGTCAAGTTTGAGAACCACCACCAGAATTCCATGTTCCAAAAGCCTTTTCTTCCTGCCTGAGGATATAAATCTTTCAGGATCATAGTGTTAAAAACAGAACATTAGGGAAACATCAATAAATGAAGAAGTTTAGTAAGTATAATATACTTAGCTATATTACATTCTTTCTCTTTCAAACTAGCTCTAAAATGAGCACTTCTCTTTTTGTTTTATAATCCTCTCAGATACAATACTAACTCCAGCATTTACTGACAATCAACAGTCAACAGTCATTTACTAACAGGACAACCTTTCATTAATTGATCCAATCAACCCAACAGTCTGATAACAAATTGAACACATGGCTGATATCATACTTCACCTCACTCCCTCATCTAGAAAGAATCCGATATATTTTCTTCTTTCCTCAAAAGAGCTAGCGTTGCCAGGAGTCAGTTCTGACACATGGTAGAACTGTGCTCCATAGGGTTTTCAATGGCTCGATTTTTTCTGGAATGCCTTTCTTCTGAGGAATCTCTGAGACTAGAATATGCAAATTTTTGGTTAGTAATTGAGCACATTATCCATTTGCACCACCCAGAAACTCCTCAAGAAGAATTAGTTGTAAAAATTGCTTCCTTTCTTTAACATTTTCACACGATGAAAAGAACAAAGTAAAATGGTGCATGTTTCAAAATTCCTACTAGCAAGAAAAGTAAAAAAATAAATTAGTCTCTTATGGGCCTGTGCAGCTTGGGGAATTGATTTCCACTTTTCTCTATAGGAATGAATATTAGGTACCCTAAATATGTCAAGGGAGCTCTGATAGCGTAGTGCCTAAGGCACTTGACTGCTAACCAGAAGCCTGGCGGTTCAAACCCATCAGCCACTCCTTGGAAGGAAGATGGGGCAATCTACTTCCATAGTGATACTGCCTTGGCAACCCAAGGAGGGATCACTATGAGTCGGGTCCGACTTGACGGCACATAACAACAACAGGTATGTCAAGGTCATGTTTACCTAATTCTAATGAAGCCAACCATAAATCTCAAATTGTTAACTAAATCCCAAATTGTTAACCATCTGCAAGGAATGAGTGATTTTTTTTTTTTCCAGAAGCCAAATAATTAAAATGGAAATATGTGTTTAGTGTTAAAAGAAACTAGAATGTTACCATATTAGATGAGGGAGCAGTCCATGACCACATAATGTCATTAAAGTGATCGGAAATTGTGTGGTCTTTTAAATTGCTTTATTTCCCTCAGCAGAATATTAATTTCAGGTGAGTAATTTAAATTGCATTAACAGCAGACTCCTTAAGATGACACTTCATTTAGTTTGGAAACTTGCTGCTATTTAAGATATCCCCCCAGTCTGCCTTTTCACACCAGGGCTAACTTGTGCCAGATTGTATATTGTTTTTCATAATACCATGGGGGTGTCAAAACACTTTATTGCAAACCTGCTGCTTTATGGGAATATGCAATGTAAATAACCAGAGAGACATTTCTGTAAATTGCCCTATTTTAGATGGAAAAACTGTTCAATTAGATATATGAAATCAACTGACAGTTTTATGAACCAAATCATTTTGGAAATATCCCTCTTTTGCACTAGATATCATCACATTTTTCAAGACCATATGGTCTAAAGTAGATTCACAAGATCTTCAAGGACAGGCAAACTTATACTCAGCATGATCTCGAGTCCAGCATCTTGTGTTTCCTTCAATTAACAACTTTCAACATTGCTGTTTTGGTAGAAAGGAAGTATCAGAAAAAAAAATAATTTAAAGAAAGAAATTATCATGTTATTTTTCTTTAAATACAAGATAAATGTGCTTTCTTCTATTCATCCATGGACTACCGATGCAGGAATTCAAACAGTGATGGACCAATGGAGTCTGGGCCAGGTAGGTGGGAACAAAGGCTACATGAGAAAGATATGTTTGTATAACAAAGACTTTGTTAGGACCCTAAAAGACCAATTTTTAATACAGATAATGATTTTCAAGAGTAACTATTTCATAGATGATTGAATGAGGTTACTAAGTGGTTCCAGAAACTTCTAACTAGTAACAAATATATTATAAAATTTGAATTTATCTTTCCTCTCCCAAGCCCTCTTCAAATGAAGGGAAGAATATGTTCTTAATTGGACCTGGCAAAGTCATTGGTTCATTCCCCCTGTTATTATCAAATAACCCTGTTTTTTCCTCTTCTGTTCCTTCTTTCTCTGCTATTCATAAAGTTTTATAGTAATATATCAGAAAATGTTTCACTGTTATTCATAAATTTTTCAGTGGTCAATTTTTTCAGAAGTGTACGAAGTCCTTCTTTCAAGTTAGTCTTAGTCTGGAAGCTCCACTGAAAACTATCCACCATGGGTGACCCTGTTGGTATTTGAAATACCAGTGGCACAACTTCCAGTAACACACCAGTCACCATACTACAACAAACTGACAGACAAGTGTGGAAGAACTTCGAAAGACCAGCTACTCATTCATTGCAAATATATTTTTCAAACAATATTAAGAGTGACTATAAAATTGCCAATATGCAAGTTCAGCTTGAAGCTGGAAAAACTTAAAACTAGTCCACAAGAGCCAAAACACAACCTTGAGTATATCCCACCTGCTGTATTTAGGAGCTCTGGTAGTGTAGTCCCTAAAGCATTTGACTGTTAACCAGAAGGCTGGTGTTTCAAACCCATCAGCCACTCCTTGGAAGGAAGATTGGGCAATCTACTTCCATAGCAATACTGCCTCGGAAACCCAAGGAATGGACCCTATGATTTGGATCTGACTCGATGGCAGTGAGTTTGGGTTTTTTTGCTTTTTTTTTTTTTTTTTTTGACCATCTAAAGATAGATTTGGCACATTTAACACCAATGATTAAAGACCACATGAGTTGTGGGATGATATCAAAAACATCATACATGAAGAAAGCAAAAGATTATTAAAAAGGAAAGAAAGAAAAGACCAAAACAGATGTCAAAAAAGACTCTGGAACTTGCTCTCGAATGCAGAGTAGCTAAAGCAAATGGAAGAAATGATGAAATAAAAGAGCTGAACAGAAGATTTCAAAGGGCAGCTTGAGAAAAGTAAGTAAAGTATTATAATGAAATGTACAAAGAACTGCAGCTAGAAAACCAAAAAGAAACACCACACTAGCCATTTCTCAAGCTGACAGAACTAAAGAAAAAATTCAAGCCTTGAGTTGTAATATTGAAGGATTCCATGGGCAAAATATTGACCAACACAGGAAGCATTGAAAAAAAGGAAGGAATACACAGAGTTATTTTCCCAAATGAATTACTCAATCTTCAACCATTTTAGAAGGTAGTATATGTCAAGGACCAATGGTAATGAAGGAGAGTCCAAGCTCTCCTGAAGGAATTGGTGAAAAACAAGGCTTCAGGAATTGATAAACTACTCATTGAGATGTTTCAACAAATAGTCACAGCACTGGAAGTGCTCATTCATTTATGCCAAGAAATTTGGAAGATAGTTACCTGGACAACCAAATGGAAAAGATCTATATTTGCACCCATTCCAAGAAAAGGTGATCCAACAGAATGCATAAGTTATAGAGCAATATCATTAATATCATACACAAGTAAAATTTAGCTGAAAATAATTCAAGGCAGTTACAGCAGTACATCAATAGGACGTACTGCCACAATTTCTAGCAGTACATCAACTGCTAGAAATCCAAGCTGGATTTAGAAGAAGGCATGGAACAAGGGATATCATTGCTGATATCAGATGGATCTTGGCTGAAAGCAAGGAATACCAGAAAGATGTTTACCTGTGTTTTATTGGCTATGCAAAGACATTCAACTCTCTGGATCATTACAAATTATGAATAACATTTTTTGAGAATAGGAATTCCACAACACTTAATTGTTCTCATGAGGAACCTGAACTTAGACCAACAGAACAAGGGGATGTTGTATGGTTTAAAATCAGGACACTGAAAAGGATACTGTGTCAGGGTTGTATCTTTCCACCATACTTATTCAATCTCCATTCAGAACAAACAATCCATGAAGCTGACTATATGAAGAAGAATGTGGCATCAGGATTGGAGGAAGACTCATTAACAACCTACAATATCAGACGACACAGCCTTGCTTGCTGAAAGTGAAGATGGCTTGAAGCATTTACTGATGAAGATCAAAGACTATACAGCCTTTAGTATGGATTGCACCTCAACATCAAGAAAACAAAAATCCTCACAACTGAACCAGTAAGCAACATCACATTAAATAGAGAAAAGATTGAATCTTTCAGAGATTTCATTTTACTTTGTTCCACAGTCAACACCTGTGGAAGCAGCAGTTAAGAAATCAAAGAACTACTGCACTGGGCAGATCTGCTGCAAAAGACCTCTTTAAAGAATTAAAGAGCAAAAATGTGACTTTGAAGACTTAGGTGGTCCTGACCCAAGCCATGGTATTTTCAATCACCTCATATGTGTATGAGCTGGATAATGAATAAGGAAGACTGAAAAATAATTGAAGCATTTATATTGTCATGTTGGTAAAGAATACTGAAAATACCATGCACTGTCTGCCAGAAACTGAAACCAAAAACCAAACCAACTGCTGTAGAGTCGATTCTGACTCAAAGAGACCCCCATTGGGTTTCCAAGGCTGTAAATCTTATCAGAAGTAGATTACCTCATCTTCCTCCTGTAGAGCAGTTGGTGGGTTTGAACTGCCACCTTTTGGTTAGCACCAAATGCCTTACCCACTGTGATAGTTGGAGTTGTGTGTCAACTTGGCTGGACCACAATTCTGTGTGGTTTAAGCAATTGTGATGTGGTTATTCTCACGATGGGATCAGATGAATATGTTTTGAGCAGCCAGTCCATTAAAAGGGAGTTTCAGTAGGGGTGAAGACTGCTTCCAATATATTTATGGACATCCTGGGAAAAGAGACATTTCTCTGTGGATCGGGATTCTGTTGTGCTGCCTACAACTGTCTGTGAGAGAACAATCCACCATTCGGCCTGGAGATCTTGGATTTGTCATTCATTGGAGTGAACAGCCAGTACACTGCCTGTCAACCTTGAGCTCCTCAGCCCTTGCAGTTGCAAGAGTCGGGAAAAGCCTCCAGCTTGACGTTTGATCCAAGAACTTTGGATTTTCCAGCTTCCCTAAGTGTATGAGCCATTTTCCTAAGATAAATTTCTCTCTAGATATATATATAAGCTTTACTGGTTTTGTTTCTCTAGAGAACCCAGTCTAACACACCCACCATGCCATAAACTGCCAGAAGAACAAACAAATCTGTCTTACCACTGAATGCTCCTCAAAAGTGAAAATGGTCAGACTATGTCTCATGTCCTTCTGTCATGTTGTTAGAAGGGACCAGTCCCTGGAGAAGGATATCATGCTTGGTAAAGTAGAGTGTCAGTGAAAAGGGGGAAGACCCTCAATGAGATGGATTGACACTGTGGCTGCAATGATGAACTCAAGCATAGCAAAAATGAGGATGGCGCAAGATCCAGTGGCATTTTGTTCTGTTGTCCATAAGGTTGTTATAAGTCAGAACCAACTCAACAGCACCTAACATAACAACAATTCCTTCTTTTTTATTATTATCAAAGTTTTACAAGAACTTTCAGGTATATATAATGTTCATTTTTGGCAGTATAGGACCTTTACTTTCTCCACCATAACTTTCCGTGACTTGCTTTCCCTTTCTCTTATAAATCTCCTGTTCTAATCTTTCTCCTGTGAATTGCTAGCTCCATGAATTTTGCTTTCTGGCTACTGCTTTCCTGTGTCACCACTACTTCTTTCTTCCAAGCTCTTCCTATGGTGTTCAGCTCAGTTGCCATGGTATTCTACTATTCCTCATTGATGACTGCCTTCCTGAATCAATCTCACTTATTCTAGGGTATCTCCCACAAAGGAAGTTTCAGTCCATGGACTCCAACCCAGCAGACTTGACTGAGAATGCTTTCTCCTACTCATTCTCTCCAAGATAGAAGAGATTCCCCCTCAAGAAGCTCTAGGTTTTGGAAATAAACAAAGCCCAAACTTCCCAGAAGACCACAAGTAAGAGAAACATTCGCAAACTCTGGACTTACAGTGTTTCCTGCTTCTTCCCTGAGGAGATCATTGTCATATCTTTGAAACCACCAGCCACATCAGGTAGGAAAACTGCATTCCATCCAAGGGACAATGTATGCATTGTTCTAATATACTAAAAGTGAGAAACTTGAAAACCTTTTAGCACATGACCACAAACTCTCTAAATTACACAGAAGGGACAGAAAAATCCAAGAGCATTATAGTTCTCTGGATCTTGGAAATAGACACTGCTTAACTTTGGGGCAATGCAAACTTGTTGTGTTGGATATTATCAATTCTGACCCATCATAACCCCATGTTAGAACTGCATCATAAGGTATTCTTGGTTATCTCTGTGGGAGCACATCACCATGTTGTTCTCCCACAGAGCCACTGGGTGAGTACAAACCACTAACTTCAGTTAGCTGCTGAGTGCTTAACTGTTACGCCACTAGGGCTCCTAGCCCAAACTTAGAATCTGTTAAAAATATAAGGAAAAGTTACCTAGAAAGAAGAAAACAAATTCTTTTCCTACATTAATCACAAATACAGCCATTTGGTTTATCCTTCAGCAAAAACTGGTAAATACTCCAGAAAACTGGTTTATTTCACATTGAAATAATGCAAGGAAATGGAAGGTAATTGTGAACAGTTTTCAATTTTACTATATTTCCTTCCACTATGCTGATTTTAGGATACTTCTTTCTTTAAAATTGTAGAGATAGGTGTTACTCTAAATGAGAAAAATTTAGCCCCAACTCCTGATAAATATCATTTGGGTTTCTTTGGCACTCTTCTGTGGTAAAAAGTAACAGGACCCCAATGACATATGTTGCACTCACATGGGCTAAGCAATCAACAGATATAACACCACTTTGTCACTAAGGAACTTGTGGTGTAGTAAATCACCTGGTATGGCTTTTCTAGCCATAAGTCTTTGTAAACTCTGGTGGAATTTGCCATGAGCAACTGAGGAGCTTCTGATTGTTAGTTATCCAGCTGGAGTAATTTTGTTGGGATGGCACAAAGCAATGTTCTGGGAAGTTCACTCTCTCTCAGGTGCTTAGAATTCTGATGCTATGATTGGTTAGTTTGGCCACTCTGCCAAGCCCAAAAGGAGCCTTCCTAGAGCAGGAGTCTTTCTGACTGCTGGCTGAGAAAGACGTGCTACTGAGAGAAACACGCTCCTGAGAGACAACTTGCTGCTGGGAGAGAGACACACACTGCTGAGAGAGAGACTGAGAGAGACTGTGGGCTGAGAGACAGTGGGCTGAGGGAGACTGAACATGTTCCTGAACTTGAATTGTAGCCTGTTGCTTCCCTAATAAACCCCATAATCTGTGAGTTCTGTGCAGCCACTGCAATGAATTATCAAACCAAGGAGAGAGGTGGTGGGTGCTGCGGGAGGAATGGTTGGTGTTGTTGGGGGTGGAGAGAGGCAGCATGTCTCGCCTCACAGGAATAAGCCTTGGGCTATTATTGATGGTGATTCTGTCTTCCTCTTGTGTGGTTAGGGGAGGTGGGAAGATGCAGTCTACCTACCCCTTTGGCAGAACTAAAGGCAATTTACAGGTTTATTTAATTTTAGCCTATCTTCAAATGATCCTATAAAGTTGTAAGGGAACAGATATTGTCATCAGAGAATTACAAACAGAAAAAGCAAAACTCCAAAGGATAGTGAGTGAAGACTTTCACAGACCAAGGGAATTAGGAACTCAGCAAATCACCAGGCCAGGACAGAAGTATCTGCTGATTTTAAGATATGGCCCAGGCTGGCAGGGTGAACTCCTGGGTCAGCCTCCAAAGCAGTCTCCCTCCCCTTCCTTTGGCATATACTGCACAAGCTTCTAGTCAGAGATGATATCTAAAGGAGTATCTGCTCAACTCTTCAACCCTGCTCAGCTACTACTCAGCCTTTCCCAAAAGTCCTTCATCTAAGAAATCCAGTTTGTTTCCGCAGGATATCTTCTGACTCTTACAAAATGCATTTAGTTGAGATGCAATAATTAGCTTGCCCCTTTGTGATCTTATTTGATATAGAATATTTGTGACCATATGTTCCCTTTACTTCTAATTGCATTTACCTAATTCCTTTCCTTCTTAGAGCTTTATTGAAGTATAATTGAGATACAACAAAGTACACATACTTACAGTGTGCAATTTGATAAGTTTTAATAAGTATACACTTTTAAAACACTCACTATAATCAAAACAATAAACATAAAGGTTTTGACATCAGTATGCACCTTTAAAATCCTTATCACAGTCAAGAAAATGAACAATCAATCACCACCGATAGTTTCATGATGTCCTTTTATAATCTCTCCTAACCTCAACTTCCTTCCCAATCTCATCTCCAGACAAACCCCTATCTGCTTTCTGTTATTATATATTAGTTGGCAATTTCTAGACTTTTATGTAAACAGAATAATAGAGCATGTACTAGTTCTTATTTGTTTTCCTTTATTCCATGTAAATATTTGAGTTCCCTCTATGTTATGTGTACATCAAGTTTATTCATTTTTATTAAGTATTAACCCATTGTATGGATATATCACATTTTTACCCATTTACTTGGATTGTTACTAGTTCTGCCTATTACAAATAAGACTGCTATGAGCACTAATGTACAAGTTTTTGAATGGCATAAGTTTTCACAACATTTGGTAAATACCTAGGATTGAAATGCCTGGGCCATGTATGGTAGGTACATGTTTAGCTTTTTAAGAAACTACAAAACTATTTTCCAAAGAGGCAAATACCATTTTATATTATCTAGCAATGTATTAAGTTTCCAGCACCTCTACACTCTCATCAACATTTGATATAATTAATTTTGTTTTTTTTTTAACTTTTGGCTGTTCCAGTGCTCTAGTGGCACAGTGCCTAAGGCGTTTGACTGATTCAAACTAGTTCAAACCCACCAGCCACTCCTCAGAAGGAAGATTGGGCAATCTACTTCTGTAGAGATACCATGTCAGAAACCCAAAAAGGTGTTGCTATGAGTCAAATCAACTCGACCACAGGGAGTTTGTTTTGTTTTGTTTTGGTTAGTGTGTCAGGGTATCTTATTATGGACTAGTTTGCATTTTTCCTGTAGAAAATGATGCTGAGCAACTTTTCATGTGCTCATTTGCCTGTATATCTTCTTCAGGAAGTATTTGTTCAAATCTTTTGTCCATTAAGAGCTTTTGTCTTATTAAGTTGTAAAAGTAGTTTTCCATTGTATGGAAATATTACGTTCACCACACAATGCATATATGCCATATATTGTCAGGTACATTTGCAAATATTTTCTCCCAATATGTAACTCGCCTATACATTTATGTAACAGTGTCCTTTGAAGAACAAATGTTTTTAACTTTGAGAAAGTCCAGTTTATTGATTTTGCTTTCTTCTGTAGCTTGTGCTTTTTGTATCATATTTAAGAAATCTTTGCCAAACCCAAGGTCAGTAAAATTTTCCCCTATGTTTAACTAATATTTTATTTTTACAAAATTAAATAAGAAATATCATAAGAGGAGGAAGAGTTTTGATTGTACAACCCTATCTTCAATTAGTGCCACAGAATCTGTTAGCATCCTTAAATTTCCTCTCCTAGATGGTCCTGTTGGCTTAAAAGACTGTACGCTCAAGAAGGCAGACAACTCCATGTATGTATTATCATAAACTCTAAGAACTGAGCTAATAGAAATCAGTGATAACTAGTCACTGCCCTCTAAAATCACCTCTACAATAATGCTTGATTAACCAAGCTATCTTTTACCAAATTTTGTTCTTTTTTCCAAGGACTGTAATTATCTTGGATATCTGGCTGGCTATTTCTCCTTTCCTCAGGATAACTGGACTAGAAAATCAATAAACTCAAACTGTAAGAATTATGAGTTTCTATGCCTAGAGGAACTTATAATTCAGTGATTTTATCCCCCAGAAAATATGCAATCCACTAACTAACAAAATTCTATCAGATTTTATAAATAGGAAATAGGGTCAAATATCACATCTAATAGAATTAAATCAATTTGCCAACTCAACTTTTTAATGTTGAATGAAATAATAATTATGCACACAATTTATATAATTTTCATAGTTTAAATTTTAATAAATTATAACATTTCCATAATTTAATTATATCTTTACTTCAAAGGACCAGAGTTATTTCATAATTAATACCATCAATAAGCATGAATGAGTGTCTATGCTCTTCCAAAGACTAATGTTCAAACAAATATTCAGGTCTCCCTCTTTCTCTGAAATTCATTCTGATTTTCATTATCACTGTGTCATCAATACTTCTGGCTATTAGTTAGAAAGATGTTTCAAACTAGCTTAAGGAACAGAGGGAAATTTGTTATAAGAAAACAGCAGTATAATTCAGAGCCCAAGACAAACATAGGATGCTACTGACTCCCTGTCTCCCTACCTCAGACTGCACAGTTTCACATATCTTCTTTTCTCTGAGTGTTCACTTTCTATATGATTGGATTTCTCAGTTTCAGCATGTACAAAGCACGTGATAGATACCTTACAACTGTCAAGTTTACTATCTTTAAGACAAGTGACCAACCTGCAGTCTATGTGTCTCTCAATCTCAACTCAAATTTTAAGACAAATAACTCAATTGTCTCAGCTTTGGTCTTGCAAAGCAACTATGATCCAGAAGATGGGGTCATGAAGCATACAGATGGATGACAGACCCCTTTCCTGTGTACAAGGGTGGGAGGAGGGTGTGATAAACCAGAGAGACATCACATAGTGTATCCACAATAAATAAATATAAATAGAATTGTAAAATCAAGACAAGAAAGATGAGGGTCTCTCTTGTCATTATTGTTGTTGTTGTTAGGTGCTGTCAATTCAGCTCTGCCTCATAGTGAAACTATGTACAACAGCATGAAACACTACCTGGTCCAGTGCCAGCCTCACAATCTTTGCTATATCTAAGCCCGTCGATACAGCCATTGTCTCAATCCATCTTGTTGAGGGCCTTCCCTTTATTCGTTAACCTTCCACTCTACCGAGCATGATATCCTTCTCCAGGGAATGGTCCCTTCTGATAACATGACCAAAGTAGGTGAGATGAAGTCTGGCCATTCTCACTTCCAAGGGGCATTCTGGCTGCATTTATTCCAGGACAGATTTGTTAGGTCTGGCAGTCCATGGCACTTTCAGTATTCTTTGCCAACACCACATCTCAAAAGCATCAACTCTTCTTTGACTTTCCTTATCCATTGTCCAGAATTCACATGCATATGAGGCAATTGAAAATACATGGCTTGGGTTAGGGATACTATAGTTTTCAAAGAGACATCTTTGCTCCTCAGCACTTTAACAAGGTCTCTAGAGATACATAATTAACCATAAAAACCAAACTTACTGCCATCAAGTCAGATTTGACCCATAGCAACCTCTCTTTGGGTTTCTGAAGTGGTATCACTAGGGAAGTAGATTTCCCAAACTTCCTTCCGAGGAGTGGCTGGCAGGTTTGAACCACCAGCCTTCTGGTTAGCAGTCCAATGCCTTAGGCACTGCACCACAAGAGCAACTCATAATTAACCATAAGAGTGAAATAAAATAGAATAATAAAGCACTACTTACACACTATACTGAATGATTTCACTCTCTAATATGGATAAAAAAGAAATTACATATTATATATATTATGCAAACAATATTGACTAAACCATAACTGGGTAATTATTGGTTCTCCTACCTACTGACAAAGACAAGAAAATTAATATTCTAGAAAAGTTGACAAGATAAGTCTGCAAAAGAAATTCAGCAGGGAAATTTCAGATTAAACTCTCTGACATGTAAAGAACTTGGAAGTTGCTTAAAAGATGAATAAACTAAAAATCAATGAGTTTTCATGAAACCATCAGAGAATTGAAGTTACAGAGAAGGCCATCACCCCAAAATTGGGAAATATAGATATATCCAAGGGAGATAGAACTACCAAGATCTGTTTACCTGGATAGAAGCTACTAGTGCTATAAATTATTGTTGTTGTTGTTGTTGTTGTTATGTGCCATCAAGTCAAACCCGACTCATAGCGACCCCTCCTTGGGTTTCCGAGGCAGTATCACTATGGAAGTAGGATTGCCCAACCTTCCTTCCAAGGAGTGGCTGGTGGGTTTGAACAGCCAGCCGTCTGGTTAGCAGGCAAGTGTCTTAGCCACTATGCTACCAGAGCTCCCCTAATATAAATTATTAGGAACACTTAAATGATAATTTTTATAAATTGCTGGAGAGTGAGTGTGGAATAGGATGAGACTGAGAAACTCCTGGGGCTTCAGTCTTAAGGAGGTCCCACATTTTCATGAGATTTGCCTTAAGAACTCCACCATGTTCTCATGGTAAGGATTTGAGAATGATTCCCTCCTGACTCTAGTAAGCAGAGGGAAAGAGTAACTTCAGATATTCCTATATTGAAAAATAGCCCTACTCTAGCTGTGGGTGGGCTGACCCACAGAGAAACTCCTGAGGTGGATCGTGGTCTGGGCCAGTTGGGCCAGCAATATGGGTGGATGGGGCCAGAAAAAGAAACCCCCACAGCAGGTCATGGAGCAGGGAAGTTGTCTTGGGTTGGTTTTTTGGCACCGAGGGGCCTCAGGAGTGGGGTGTTTGTGTGTGTCTGAGCCTGGTGGAAAGTGGCAACCCCCTAACAACTGGAGTCTTTGCTGAAATTGAGCTGCAGACTTGTGAATAACAGTACAATGTCATCAGTAGCAGCCCACTCAAAGCCCTAGAAACTGACCCTAGCAACAGTGAGCTTCCTTTCTTCCGCTCAAAGCTTCTCCACCAATAACTTCATTCATTCGATAGAAGAAACCACATTCAGCCAACATAAAACCCCCATTTTGAACTCTAAATCCTCTTTATGACAAAGAGAAACCCATATATCCACATTACACACAGTGATTCCATTATCACAAAGAAAACTACAGAGCAACCCAGCACACCTGAATTAATAACTAAAAAAATAAAATATACCAGCTTCACCATTTCAAAATATTAAACCATAAAACCAAGACAAAACAAATCCATACATAACCAACAGTTAAATATAACTTCACAATGTTTAGGAAACAATAGGCAACCTCAAATCAAACTAAAAAAAAAAAAAAACAAGACAAGGCATTAGAAGAAAAACCACAAACAAAGCTCTCATTAAACATGGAGGAAGAGGAGGCAATAGAATTACCAGTAAGGAATTTAGAAGATATGTTTATAGAGCTTTACAAGAGCCTAAGAAAACCCCAAACAGAAACAAGGAAAACACAGACAGTTCCCTGGAGGAATGCAGGAAAATCATTCAAGAAAAAAATAATAAGATTAATGCACAGGCAGAACACATACAAAACAACAGTTAGAAATCCAGAAGATGAATATCAAAGTTACATAATTACAGAACATAGTAGAAGCACAAAAGAGTAGGTTAGAACTGGCTAAATAATGCATATCCCAACTAGAACACAAATCCCTGGACATAAGCCTGCAGGAAAAAAATCAGAACAAAGATTTAAGAGAAATGAAGAGAACCTAAGAATTATATATGATGACATGAAAAGAAACCACATAAGATTCATTGGAATTCCAGAACAAAAAGAGGTGAAAAAAAAACACCAAGAAAATTGTGGAAGACCTGCTAACAGAAAATGTCCCCCGTATCATGAAAGAAGAAAACATATTTCTCCAAGAAGCTCATAGAATCCCACACAAGATAGATCCCAAGAGAAAAACACCAAGGTATATTATAATCAAACTCTCTAAAACCAAAGACTAAGAAAAAAATTTGAGAGCTTCCTGGGACAAAAGAAATATTACTTATAATAATCAAACAGTTAGGCTGAGTTCTGATTACTCAGCAGAAACCATGCAGGCAAGAAGGCAATGGGATGGCATATATCAAACACTGAAGGAAAAGAGCTTCCAACCAAGAATCCTATATCCAGCCAAATTATCTATTAAATATGAGGGCAAAATCAAGGCATTCTCAGACAAACAGAAATTAAGGGATTTTGTAAAAAACCAGACCAACCCTACAAGAAATGCTTAAGGAAGTTCTTCCAATAGGAACCCACAACAGAGATCAACAAAATCAGGATATGTGGCATCAACATTAAAACAAAATCAGAAATAGAAACTCAAAATAAGACGATATAACATTGTACTATAAAAACCAAGGAAGTCAATCAGCACACAACAACAACTAACCTATCAGAGGGAATAAAACTTCTAGGCTCAAACTTCCAAATGGAGAGGAAAACAGGACGATGTCTTCACAGTATGCACTGTTCTAAAAAGGTAGAGACAAGAATATACTCCAAGGTAACCACAGAGAAAAGTAACAATCCCCCTAAGCAAATCCAGAAGGAAGGAAAACATATGGGTTTAAAAAGCACAAAGCCAACAATAAACAAGAAAAGAAAGCACGAGCCAATGAATCGAACTCAGCACAGAAAAGTATATGAACAAAGGAAACACCAACAACATGAAAAAAAACACAATAGAGTGACAGCAATCAATTCATGCTTATCACTAATTACACTCAATGTGAATGGACTAAATGAACCTATCAAGAGAAAGAGAGTGGAAGACTGGATAAGAAAAGGAAACCCATCAATATGCTGCCTCCAAGAGACCCATCTTAGATACAAAGATAAAAACAAATTAAGAGTTCAGTGATGGAAAAAATATACTAAGCCAATGGAAACCTAAAAAGAGCAGAAGTGGCAATATTAATTTCTGACAAACACATTAAGGTGAAAAACAACATGAGAAACAAAGAGGGACATTAGATGATGCTGAAAAGGTCAATTGACAAAGAAGACGTTACAAAAATAAATATTTATACACCCAATGAAAGTGCTCCAAAATATGTGAAGCAAATATTAACTGAATTAAAAGGGATAGTAGACAACTCCACAATACTAGTAGAAGACTTTAAAACACCATTTACAAAGAAGGACAGGTCAACTGGAAAAAAACTCAACAAAGATACAGAAGAACTCAACAATACAATAAACCAACTCGACCTCATAGAAATATACAAAGCATTTCATCCAAAGCACAATTCACATTCTTCTCTAGTACACATGGATCCTTCTCCAGAATAGACCACATGTTAGGATATAAAACAAGCCTCAATAAATTCAAAAGCATTGAAATAGTACAAAGCATCTTCTTGGACCACAGTGCTATAAAATTAGAAATTAATAATAGGAAGAGCAAGGAAAAAGCATAAAACATATGGAAGCTGAACAACTCACTGCTCAAAAACTACTGGGTAATTGTTGTTGTTGTTGTTGTTTGCCGTCGAGTCGGCCCCGACTCATAGCGACCCTTCCTTGGGTTTCCGAGGCAGTATCACTACAGAAGTAGGATTGCCCAACCTTCCTTCCGAGGAGTGCCTGGTGGGTTTGAACCGCCAGCCTTCGCCTTAGGCACTATGCTACCAGAGCTCCCACTGGGTAATAGAACAGATAAAAAATGAAATAAAAAAATTCCTAGAAACAAATGAGAATGAAGATACATCATACTAAAACCTATTGGACACTGCAAAAGCAGTACTCAGAGGTCAGTTTATAGCCATAATGCATACATCAAAAAAGAGGAAAGGAACAAAATCAACACTATCACTCATCACCTCCAACAACTAGAAATAGAACAACAAAAGAATCCTACAGTATCTAGAAGCAAGGAAATAATAAAGATCAGAGCAGAAATAAATGAAACAGAAAAAAAAAAAAAAACAGAGAAAATCAAAAAAACAAAAAGCTGGTTCTTCAACAAGATTAATAAAATTGATAAACCATTAGCAGATCTAACAAAAGAAAAGAAATAGAAGTTCCAAATCACAAGAATTGTAAACAAAAAGGGTGTCATCACAACAGGACCAACTGAAATAAAAAAGATACTGACAGAATATTATGGAAAACTGTACTCCAACAGATTTGAGAACCTAGAAGACATGGACAAGTTTCTAGAATGACAAGACCTACCTAACCTATCCCACTCAGAGATAGAAAACTTGAACAGACCTATAACAAACAAGAAATAGAACAGGTCATAAAAAAAAAAAAAAAAAAAAAAAACCTTCACGCAAAGAAAAGTCCTGGCCCTGATGGCTTCACTGGAGAATTTTATCAATTATTCAAAGAAGAGTTGACAGCTATGCTACTCAAGATATTCCAGATCATATAAAAAGATGGGATACTCCCAAACTTATTTTATGAAGCAAGCATAACACTAATACCAAAAGCAAGGAAAGACACCACTAGAAAACTACAGACCAATAGCCCTGATGAACATAGATGCAAAAATCTTTGACAAAATCCTGTTGTTGTTGTTGTTAAGTGGCGTCGAGTCATTTCCGACTCATAGGGACCCCATGCACAGCAGAATGAAACACTACCCGATCCCGCCCCAGACCCACAATCCCTGCTATACTTGAGCCCATCATCGCAGCCACCATGTCAATCCATCTCGTTGAAGGCCTCCCCCTCTTTTGTCGACTTTCCACCCTAATAAACATGACATCCTTCTCCAGGGAATAGTCCCTTCTGACAACATGACCAAAATAGGTGAGA
>NW_006921727.1:2506829-2529612 GCF_000298275.1 Orycteropus afer afer
TCCCTGGCCAATTCTTTCAGAAGTGGATGGCCTCTTCCTTCTTCCTAGTCTGTCTCAGTCTACAAGCTGGGCTGTTACCTGTGCACCAGGTGCACTCGCTGGGTTTTAAACACCAGAGGCTCAGCCTCAAAACTCACGTCTACATGTCACCACAGTAGGACAAACTGACAGACAAGTTTGTCTTGCTGTTGGAGACCTCTTGTATCACACCCACCTAGGCCCTGTGGCTGACTGTACCTCTGTCTAGCTTCCTTGCTTTTAATCCCCTTTCTCCTGCTCTTCTGCCCTGCAGTTTTGTGCGTCCCTGAGTTGTCCCTGGGGCTGACTGCTCCTCTGTCCGGATTCCTGGCTTTTATCCCCTTTCTCCTGCTCTTCGATCCTGCTGCTTTGGGCGGGCCTGAGTTTCCTCTCCTCACCTAATACCTTTGGCTGATTGCTCTTCTCTCTGGCTTCCTGGCTTTTAATTTCCTTTCTCTGCTCTTTCGGCCTGCTGCTTTGGGCATCCCTGAATTGTCTCTCCTCACCTGTAACCCTGGGGCTGACTGCTCTTCTATCCAGGTTCCTAGCCAACAGAATCCAACAATGTATCAAAAATTTAATACACCCAGACCAAGTGGGATTCCTATCAGGTTTACAATAAGGGTGGTTCAACATCAGAAAATCACATAAGCAAACGTAATCTACCACATGAACAAAACAAAAGAACCATACGATTATATAAATTGAGGCAGAAAAAGCATTTGATAAAATTCAACATCCATTCCTATTCAGAACTCTCAGCAAAATAGGGATAGAAGGTAAATTCTTCATACTAAAAGGTATATATGCAAAGCCAATGGCCAACATCATTAGTAATGGAGAAAGATTCAAGGCATTCCCCTTAGGAAAAGGAACCAGACAGGGATGTCCTCTATCACCACTTCTATTTAACATTGTATTGGAAGTCCTGGCCAGGACAATAAGGCAAGAGAAAGAAAAGGCATAAAAATTGGCAAAGAGGAACTAAAACTATCTCTATGATCCTGTACATTGAAAACCCAAGGGATTCAATAAAAAAACTACTGGAACTAATAGAGAAGTTCAGCGAAGTGGTAGGATACAAGGTCAACATACAAAAATCAGTTGGATTTCTCTACCCAACAAAGGATCCTCTGATAAAGAAATAAGGGAAACAATTCCACTTACTATAGCTACTAAAGGAGCTCTGGTAGCATAGTGGCTAAGACACTTGCCTGCTAACCAGACGGCTGGCGGTTCAAACCCACCAGCCACTCCTTGGAAGAAAGGTTGGGCAATCCTACTTCTGTAGTGATACTGCCTCGGAAACCCAAGGAGGGGTCGCTATGAGTCGGGTTTGACTCGACGGCACATAACAACAACAACAACATAGCTACTAAAAAGATAAAATATCTAGGAATAAACCTCACCAGAGACACAAAAGACCTATACAAAAAATAAAAAATAAAAAAACCTATAAAACACTGCTACAAGAGACAACAAGGGCATGACATAAATGGAAGAACCTACCTTGTTCATGGATTGTTGTTATGTGTTATTTGTCATCAAGTTGCCCCAACTCATAGCGGAAGTAGATTGGCCAACCTTCCTTCTGAGGTGTGGCTGGTGGGTTTGAACCACCAACCTTCTGGTTAGCAGTCAAGTGCCTTAGGCACTATGCTACCAGAGGATCAGTAGACTGAATATTGTGAAAATGTCAATACTACCTAAAGCAATTTACACATTTAATGAAATTCCAATTCAGATTTCAACAAAATTTTTTAAGGACATGGAAAAACTCTTTACTAATTTCACATGGAATAGAAAGAGACCTCAGATAAGCAGGGCACTTCTCAAGAAGAAAAACAAAGTGGGAGATCCTACACTCCTGGATCTTAAGAACTATACAGCCACAGTAGTCAAAACAGCATGGTATTGGTACAATGATAGACAGATAGACCAATGGAACAGAATTGAAAGTCCAGATATAGACCCATCCATGGACAACTGATCTTTGACAAAGGTCTAAAACACATTAAATGGGGAAGAGACAGCCTCTTTAACAAATGATGCTGGCAAAAATGGATATCCACCTGTAGAAAAATGAAACAAGACCCATACCTCATGCCATACACAAAAACAAACTCAAGCTGGATCAAAGACTTAAATGTAAAGCCCAAAACTATAAAATTCATCAAACATAAAATAAGGACAAATCTGGGAACCCTGATTTACAGCATAAATAGACTATCAAGCATAACCTAGCATGTGCAGGAGATAGAAGAGAAGCTAGATGACTGAGACCTTTTAAAAATTAAATTCTTATGCACATCAAAAGACTTCATCAAAAGGGTAAAAAGACAACCTACAGATTGGGAGAAAATATTTGCCTATGACATATCTGTAAAGGATTTATCTCCAAAAACTATAAACTATAAATCTATAAAACTTCAACACCAAAAAGACAAATAACCCAATTCACAAATGGGCAAAAGACTTGAACAGACACTTCACCAAAGAAGATATACTGGCAGCCAGCAAACACATGAGAAATTGCTCACGATCATTAATCATTAGAGAAATGCAAGTCAAAGCAACAATGAGATATCATCTCACCCCAGCAATAACAGCAAAGTTCAACAGGTCAGAAAATAACAAATGCTGGCAAGGTTGCGGAAAGATTGGAACTCTTGTCCACTGCTGGTGGGATTGTAAAATGGTACAACCATTGTGGCATATGGTATGGTGTTTCCTTAAAAAAACTGGAAATATAAGTACCATTTGACCCAGTAATTCCATTACTATGAATATATCCTAAAAAGGTGAGATATAGCGCACAGATAGATTTACACCTATGTTCATCGCAGCACAATTCACTATAGCAAAGCGATGAAAACAACCTAAATGCTCATCACCAAATGAGTGGATAACCAAATTATGGTACATGCACACGATGGAATACTATGCTACATTAAAGAACAATGAGGGGTACACGAATCATCTCACAATGTGGATGAACCTGGAGGACATCCTACTAAGTGAAATAAGTCAATCGCAGAAAGGCAAGTACTCTATGAGCCCATTACTATAAAAAGACAAAGAAGGGTTTGCTTGGGGAAGGGAACTCACTTAGTAGGTTACCAGGATGGGGAGGGAACGGGATGGATTAATTTTGGGCTAGTTGAGGCCCACACATTGATGTGGTAGGGGGAGGGATATACAGGAAGGATCTGTGACTACCATGATGACATTAGGAAATGAGAGAACACTGAATTGTGCACATAAGAGATAGATGACAGATGCTAATACCTACCAATGTGTCCACAATACTGCATTGCCATTAACACCAAACACCTGAGAGGATCAGATGGGGGTCAGTGAACAGGAGTATACTCTAGAACAAAGATAGATTCAGCTGAAGCTAATCTTGCACAGACACCAGTGATAAAAAATACCTGCAGTCCTTACAGAAACAATAGAAGGCAGACACAGAGTAATCCCTCACAGACAATCAGACACTATGGGGGAGAGATCCAATAGATATACCATCTCAGAACCATAGTACTGGGGGACACCAGACTCAATTGACACAACAAAGTGCATAAAAGGCTTGCTCCACATCCTACATTGGTGAGTAGTGATTGGGGTCTTAAAAGCTTTCAAGCAGCCATCTAAGATGCAGCTAATGTCTCCTAGCATCAGAAGTGAAGAAGAACACAAAAAAAGGGGGGGGGGCATTTAGAAGCAATCAGCCATAGGACAAGATGGCCCTCGAGACCAGAAGAACTAGATGGTGCCAGCTACCAATGCCAACCACTAAAGAAAGGATCAAGTCTGGAGATCCTGGATAAAGTGGAAGGGAAAACATGGAACAAAATCCAAAAACTCAATAATGACCAGAATTACTGGTCAGATAAAACCTGGTGAGACACCCAATACTATGGCCCTGGAATACATTCTGCCCCTGGAATAAAATGCACCCCCAGGGGCTGGCTCTCAGCCCAAGAGTTAACAAGATATACATGTAGACCACTCAACCCAGGATGACGCACTCACATACTCTATGGTAATACATCCCTTGTAGCAGTAGACCACGGGACACAAAAGGACCAACATTCAGATTGAGGAAATGAAGGACAAACAGGAGTACATAACTATGAGGGGCACAGGGGGAGGGTTACAGGGTAGGGAGGGGAGGAGACTGGGTTGGACATGGTAAATGGGGAATGAAAGTAAATGTACACATAACGTTAAATGTAAAACAAGCTCTTAAATGTATATATATATATATATATACACACATACATATATACATATATAAACAAAAAGTAAAAAAAGAAAATTAAAAATAGCCCTACTCTCCAGAGAAAGGACTTTTCCAAAGTTCAATTCTAAAACTTTATCCCAGTTGGGCAAAAGGATAGTCTCCTCACTATTGCTACATTCAGCCAGCTCTGGTCTTCTTGTATTATACAGCAATGGTCAATAGAAATCAAGGTGTCAAGGAAATAGATTGGAAACACAGAAGCCAGAGAAAGGAGTAGAAGGCAAAGGCGAAAAAAACATTATACACGGGAAAAATATTTGTAACATTCTCAGTCCCCAGATACAGACCAAAAAGGCTAAGAGTTACTTGGAAGAATATGTACTGTTCCTCCTCCTCTATACTTCTCACTATAACAACAACAGGGATCCAGTAGAATAGTGGATTATAGTTGAAAGAACTGAATAGACACTATTTAAGGTGGAGTTCTTAGGGAAACCCAAAAACGAATGAGGAGACAATTGCAAGGATAACAGAGGAATTTGGACCTCTAGAATTTATAGCTGCAGCAAATACTAAACATATATCCAGTCCTGCTCTGATTAACATACATCCACATGCAAAAGGTCTATTTACCTGAGTTTCTATTATGAGGTACAACATGTCCAGATTTCAAAAATAACAACAAAAATTACAAGACATACCAAAAGGCAAGAAACAAAATAAAATACAGAAAAGACAAAGCAATCATTAGAACAAGACACAAATGTTGGAATTTTCAAACAGTGAATTGAAAATAATATGGGAAGACTTCTAATGCAAAAAGGCAACACACAAGAGCAAATCGGTAATATAAACAGAAAAATAAAAATCAAAAGAAGTGCTAGAAATCAAATAATAACATAAATGGGGGGGATCCTTAAGTGTGCTCATTGCAAAGAGAGAAGAAAATTTTTTAAAAAAGAACAAAACATCCAAGAATTGTGGGCAATATCAAAATATATATGCATAATAGAAATAGTAGAAGAAGAGAAAACAAAAATAAATAAATATTTGAAGTAATAATGACCAAGAACTTTTCTGTCTTTTAAATAATATTTTATTGTTTTCAGTGGAAATTTACACAGCAAATTAAGTTCTCATTTAACAATTTATTCAAGTTGTTCAGTGTCATTGGTTATATTTTGTAAAAGGTGTCAACATTCTCATTATTTCCATTCTGGTAATTCCATTTCCAGTAATCTAGTTTCCCTGGCTATTACTTTCTCATCTTTTCTTTAGAGTAATTGTTGACTATTTTATTTCATATAGATGGTTTTTTAAAGGGGTCCAGTGCTCACCTATTTTGGTCATGTTGTAAGAAGGGACCATTCCCTGGAGAAGGATGTCATGCTTGGTAGGGTGGAGGGTCGACGAAAGAGGGGAAGGCCTTCAACGAGATGGATTGACACGGTGGCTGCGATGATGGGCTCAAGTATAGCAGGGATTGTGGGGCTGGCGCGGGATCGGGCAGTGTTTCGTTCTGCTGTGCGTGGGGTCGCTATGAGTCGGAAACGACTCGACGGCACTTAACAACAACAACAGTGCTCACAGGTGATAGTCTTTATTTCATGTGCCAGTTTGTAATTTAGCTAAAAGGTGATTTCAGGGATAGTTTCAGTTCAAGGTATAAAGGATATCTCAGGGCAATAGTTTCAGAGAATCCTCTAGTTTCAACCAGTCCAGTTCATCTGGACGTTTTAAGAATTTGAAGCCTATTCCACTTCAAATTTGAGTTTTCTCCTATCCTTTCAGGATCTGTTTACTGGGGCTCTGATCAGAATGATTGGTATTGGTAGCTGGGTACCATCTAGTTCTTCTGGTCTCAGGGCAGGTGAGGAAGAAATTCATGTAGCCTACTAGTCCTGTACATTAGTTTCTTCTCTGAGTCTTTGGTTTCCTTCTCTCTTTTCACTTCCAAGAACTTTTTAAAGTTAATGAATGGCACCAAACCACAGATCCAGGAAGCTGAGAAAATATGAAGCAGGATAAATACAGAAAAAGAAAAGAAAACAAACTAAGAAGATCCAACTTCAACTGCAGAAAACAAAAGACAAAGAGAAAATCTTGAAAGAAATAAGAGCAGGAAAAAAATGCTTTACCAACAGAGAAAGGAAAATGAGAATTACAGCAGACTTCTCATCAGAAACCATGAAAGTAGGAGAGTAGAGTGAAATATTTAAAGTATTGAAAGAAAAACCACTAATTTAGAATTCTATACTCAGCAAAATTATCCTGACAAAGTGAAGAAGAAATAAAAACTTTCTTTAACCAAAACTGAGGGAATTAATCACCATCAGATCTACCCTTCTGTCAGCAGAAATTATTTAGGCAGAAGGAAAATTATACAGACTGCTGTAGTTGTTAGGTGCTGTCCAGTCATGTATGACTCATAGCAACTTTATGTACAACAGAACAAAACACCTCCCAGTCCCACATCATCCCCTCAATCACTGCTATGCTTGAAGTTCACTGTTGTAGCCACTATGCTAATCCATCTCACTGAGGATCTTCCTCTTTTTTGCTGACCCTCTACTTTACCAAGCATGATACCCTTCTCCAGGGGCTGGTCTCACCTGACAACAAGACAAAGTAAAAAATGCAAAGTCTCACCATCCTCACTTCTAAGGAGTTTTCTGCCCGTACTTCTTCCAAAACAGATTTGTTTGTTCTTCTGGTACTCCGTGATACATTCAATATTCTTCAACAACACCATAATTCAAATGCATCAATTCCTCTTTGGTCTTTTTTATTCACTTCCTAGCTTTCACGTGCAAATGAGGTGATTAAAAATATCATGGCTTGGGTCAGGCACACCTTAGTTTTCAAAATGACATCTTTCCTATTTAACATTTTAAAAAGATCTTTTGCAGTAGATTTGCCCAATGCAATATGTCATTTGATTTCTTCCCACTGCTTCCATTACTTCCATTTGTGGATCCAAGTAAAATGAAATCCTTGACACGTTCAATCTTTTCTTGATTTGTATTGATGTTCCTTATTGGTCCAGTTGGATCTACATAAAGAAAGGAAGTTGACAGAGAAGAAATAAATAAAGGCCAAAAACATATTTTTCTTATTCTTAATTGATCTAAAACTCTTCCTTTAAAGCAGTAATAGTTGCAATACACTGGGTGATTATAGCATGTAGATAATTAAAATGAGTGACATCATTGTCAGAAGGGACAGAAGGGAAGAACTGGAAATACTCTGTTTTAATGCATGGGTACTCTTGTGAAATGGAATATTGTTACTTGAAAGTGAACTTAGATTTGTTGTAAATGTATATTGCAAACTCTAAGCCAACCATAAAAAATGTTTTAAAGATTTAATTGATATACTAAGAAATAAAATTGAATCATATAAAATATTTAATTACAACCAGAGACAAAGAGAAAATGCAAAGAACAGAAAAGTTACAAACTTAATAGATATTAATCCAACTATAATGAAAATCAGTATATATGAGAATGGTCTAACTGGTCTAAAGATTAATTCTATTTATTGACTTGACAGATTATTTTGGATGTAGTTTACATGGAAATTCTCCAAATTACCTTTGCAAATTTAAAAAATATTCTAAAATAATATATTTTTTTACTTATTCTAAAACTAAAAGTTTATTTTAAAAGAACCAGATAGTACCATAGAGTTCATAACCTTGTTGTTGTTGGTAGGTGCTGTCGAGTTGTCTCTGACTCATAGTGACCCTATGCACAGCAGAACAAGACACCACCCTGTCCTGAGTCAGCTCCATGATTCTTGCTATATTTGAGCCCATCACTGCTGCCACCATGTCAATCCATCTCATTGAGGGCCTTCCCCTCTTTCGTCGACCCTCCACCAAGCATGATATACTTCTCCAGGGATTGGTCCTTTCTGACAGCATGACCAAAGTATGTGAGACAAAGTCTGGCCACTCTCGCCTCTAAGGAGCATTCTGTCTGCACTTCCTCCAGGACAGACTTGTTAGTTCTTTTCAGCATTCTTCACCAACACCATAGCTCAGAAGCATCAACTCTTCTTCAGTCCTCCTTATTCATTGTCCAGCTCTCACATGCATATGAGGCAATTGAAAATACCATGGCTTGTGTCAGGTGCACCTTAGTCCTCATGGAAACATCTTTGCTCTTCAGCACTTGAAAGAGGTCCTTTGCAGCCAATTTGCCCAGTGCTATATGTTGTCTGAGGAGCTCTGGTAGCATAATGCCTAAAGGCACTTGACTGCTAACCAGAAAACTGGCGGTTCAAACCCACCATCCATTCCTCGGAAGGAAGATGGGGCAATCTACTTCTGTAGTGATACTGCCTCAGAAACCCAAGGAGGGGTCGCTATGAGTGGAGTCTGACTCGACAGCACATAACAACAACAACATACATTGTCTAATGTCCTGCCTGCTGCTTCCATTGGCGTCAATTGTAGAATCAAGCAATGTGAAGTTTTTGACAATTTTGATCTTTTCTCCATTTATTGTAATGCTGCCTATAGGTCCAGTTATGAGGATTTTTGTTTTCTTTATATTGAGATGTAATCCATACTGCAGACTGTATTCTTCAATCTTCATAACCTTAGATATTCTTTTTTCTTTCACCCAATTGAGATTCTTTATTTTTTTTTAACCTTAGATATTCTTAAATATCTTCCTAAAATCATGGCATTAAATTCCAAGAGAATTTCAGTTCATCAACAAATGCAACCTTGAACATAGTGTTTCCTGTTGTAGCACTGTTTAATAAAACATTGTACAATGACAGAAATGTTCTATATCTGTGCTCTCTGAGGTATAACAGAATGAAACACTACTTGACCCCATGCCATCCTCACAATCCTTGCTATACTTGAGCCCATCATTTCAGCCACTGTGTCAATGCATCTTGTTGACGAACTTCCCCGTTTTCCACTGACCCTCCACTTTACCAAGCATAATATACTTCTCCAGGGAATGGTCCCTTCTGACAACATGACCAAAGTATGAGAGAAGAAGTCTGGCCAGTCTTGCCATTAAGAAGCATTCTGGCTGTACTTCTATCAAGACAGATCTGTACATTCTTCTGGGAGTCCATGGTATATTTAATATTCTTAGCCAACACCATAATTCGAATGCACTATTTCTTCTTTGGTCTTCTTTATTCATTATTCATTATTCCTTATTCATACATAACAAATGTCTTCGTTGTTCATTTCATATGCATACGAGGCAATTGAAAATACCATGGCTTGGGTTAGGCACACCTTAGTCTTCAAAGTGATATCTTTGCTTCTTAACACTTTAAAGAAGTCTTTTGCAGCAGATTTTCCCAGTGCAATACAAGGTCGGATGTCTTGACTACTGTTTTCATGGGTGGTGATTTTTATCCAAGTAAAATTTTTTCTCCATTTATTGTGATGCTGCTTATTGGTCCAGTTGTGAAGATTTTTGTTTTGTTTATGTTGAGGGGTAATCCATATCGCAGATTGTAGTCATTAATCTTCAACAGTAGGTACTTCAAGATATCTTCACTATCAGCAAGCAAGGTTGTGTCATCTGCATATCACAGGTTGTTAATGAGTCTTCTTCCAATCCTGATGCCATGCTCTTCTTCATATAGTCCAGCTTCTTGGATTTTTTATTCAGCATAAAGATTGAAAAAGTATGGTGAAAGGATACAACCCTGATGCATAATCTTCCTGGTTTTAAGCCATACAGTATCCCTTTGTTCTTTCCAAATGACAGCTTTCTGGTCTCTATACAGGTTCCACAAGAGCACAATGGAAGTCCCATTCTTCACAATGTTATCCATACAGTTGTTAATGATCCACACAGTTGAATGTTTTTACATAGTCAGTAAAACACAAGTGAACATCTTTCTGGTATTCTTTGTTTGTCAGTCAAGACCCATCTGACATCAGCAATATCCCTCATTCCATGACCTCTCCTGAATTAAGCTTGCATTTCTGGAAGTTTGCTGTGAATATACAGCTGTAACTGTTTTTGAATAATCTTCAGCAAAATTTTACTTGTCTGTGATATTAATGATATTATTTGACCATTTCCACATTCTGTTTGATCACTTTTCTTTGTAATGGGCATAAATATGGATCTTTTCCAGTCAGTTGGCCAGGTAATTATTTTCCAAATTACTTGGTATAGTTGAGTAAGTGCTAGTGGCTACCATATTGGTGAATATAGGTCTCTTGTACAAGTTTAACACAACTCTTCATTTAAACAATTTACTCCCTCATCCAGTTCTAGCATGAGTTTTTGCATTTTATCAATTCTAAGATTTTCTACAATTGAAATTCAACAACATCATGAATTTCAAAAAACATGTCAATCTTTATCAGTTTATCTATGAAAATATAATTTGTGAGCATAATATCAGAAGAGAAATAAAATAAGATCAGTCTCAATTTTAAAAATACCTCTGTATTCCAAATTATAAACTTCTATTTTGATAGATGCACTGTAATTCCTAGATCAGCTTTTATCTCTATAAGAATTCTCTGTGAACCAGACTGGAAAACACCATAATGGATTCCAAGCTATTTAAAGCCTGTATCATGGTACTGCTAGCTTTCAGTTAAAACAGAGTCTGGTTAGAAGCCATGATATTAGGTAATCCAAATTCCCACTAAAATATATCTGAAGGCAGAGACCAACATAATACACTATATTATAATAATAGCACTGAACACTGATACTAACTTCATGGAGGAATTTTCATTAATTATCAGATTGATGGAACTGGATTGAGAAACACAGGCTTTGTCTTTTGTTGACTTAATCATAAGAAACAGAGACAATTTATCTGGCTAAAAGAAGGCCAATAGACAGTTAGCCCTCCAGGCATTACTTCCACTTCATAAAACAGGATCTTTATTAATCTGAAAACTGGACACCTGCTCATCTGCCTCAAATGACTGCTTTTTGAGATGGCTCAACTGAGTACTTATCTTTCTTCATAGACTGAGAAATTAAAATGTTCAACAAAAAAAATGGGCTGGAAATTAAGACACTAGAGGTGATATGGCTCACATTTGGCGACACTGTCTCCATGTGGAAGTGCTATCAGCTGAAGTGGAAGTCAGAATAGTTCTGGTGGTACATGGTAGATGGTACTGCTCAATTTGGCCCAAGGTAGTATAGGAGGAAACATCTCCAGGTGGAGATACACTTGATAACAGTAAGAACTGAACAAGGGGATGGAACATCAGAAAAGGATTCCCCTGGGATCAAATGGAAAGTGTTTTGGTAATATGAAAAACAGATTTGACTACCTACTTGACCAAAAGGGACATGATCTGAAATTCATAAAAAAAAATGACAAGAGTTAAAAATTATCACACTATTATAGATATGGAGTCCAAGGAATGAAAGAACCAAGTTAAGAATTACACTTATTCCAACTATGTAAACAGAAAACACACAATAAAAGCAATGATCAGAATCAGCATTGAAGAAAACTGTATCAGCTCACAAAATATCCCATAACTTAATATAAAAGGACCAAGTATGTTCTAAGTAAATCTCAAACAACAAGCCAAACATTTACATATTCTGCTAAAATATCCAGGTAACAGGATAAAATAAAGTCCGAAGGAATCCAGGAAGAAAAAACAAGAAAACTGACTTCTCCACTAAGGAATAATATTAAGCTGGCATGAAAATTTTTCTTTGCAATGCTTTTTTGTTTTATTTATTTATTTATTTATTTATTTATTTTTTATTAGGATTTGGGTGAAGATTTACAGAGCAAATTCACTTTCTATACAGCAGTTCACATATACTTTGTCTCATGTCATTGACCACAGTTTACCACAATGCAACAGCTCCTCTCCCACTTCCTCCGCATAGTTACCACTTCCCACTGTCCATCCCTCCATACTCTCCTGCCCCCTGAGCTGTCTCCCTGTGCATAAGTAGCCCTTCCTTCTCCCATGATTGTTCTCTCCAGGGCATGTGTCTACTTGAGGTAAATGTTTAACTCACATGCCTGTACTTTGTTTGGCTGGAAACCACAGATGTGGGTTCAATTCCAGACCTGAAGGGAAGCTAGGGGCCATAGTCTCAGTGGTTCCACCAGGCTCTATTGGACCAGCAAACCTGGTCCCAACCATCTTTTTTTTTCCCCCTCTAAATGATTTTGAGTTTTGTTCCACATTGTTCTCCATCTCTATCCAGGATCTCCTACATTGCTTCCAACTGGATGACAGTGGTAGCCAGGCACCATCTAGTTCTTCTGGTCTCATAGCTGTCTAGGTTGCAGATCGGATGCTGTACCAGTTGGGAGGATTGATTGTTTCCATTAATTTTGGTTTTCTTCTTTCTTCTTTGCTCTTGACGAGGAGAGACCTATTGTTGCATCTAGATGGCAGCTTGCTAGCTTTTAAGATCCCAGTCACTACTCACCAAAGTAGGAGGTGAATCAATGTTTTGTATAGTATGTTATCTTTGCAATGCTTATTGACAACACTATGGCATTTTTAGAGAGAAAAGCCTATAACACAAGAATTAACTATGCAAAGTTGTCACTCACATATAAAGACATTCTCAGCAACAGAGAGTTCAGAGAATATAACCAGTTTTCCACTATTAGTTTTTTTAAAAGTTATGAAACACTATGGGGAGACAGAGGTCGAATTCTTTGCATTCACTCCTCAAATTCCCTTCTCAAGCTATAAAAACTATGTTCTTGTTACACTCGAATGCCCATTTTCTTGGGAAGGCTTGGGGAAAATGTGTCTTGTATTGTCCTCTCTTCTCCAAGCAGGGACAAGCTGCTGATCAAATTTGGGAGAGCCTGCCCTTTTTCTCTTCTACATTACCATGGGACAGTGTTCTGGTTACCTAGTGCTGCCCTGACAGGAATACACCACAAATGGGATGGCCTTAACAAACAGGAGTTTATTCTCATACAGTTTGGAAGCTTTAAGTTCAAGTTCAAAATGTCGGGCTCTAGGGGCTGGGTGAAAGCCCCTCAGCTTTGGGCTTCAGCTCTGCCTCCAGCTCCCAGCCCACTGAAGCTAAAGGCATTTCTTCACTCAGACAGCTTCTGGATGCTGAGGCTGAGAAGCCCCAAGGTTGACAAATAAAATGGCACAGTCCCGATGTTACCAAACCTCACAGCAGGCCATTAATTTAAGTCCATTCTAAGTCCCAAGGTTGGCAGAGCATGGCAGGCTGCTGAACAATGACACAGCTACATGCTGGGTTAAAGCATGCCATAGGATAGAGAGCATTAATTCCCAAAGCTGCTGCTTATATACAGGAAGCAGACCACGTACCCAAAGACAGCTACTCAGCTGCTTGTGGTAGATCCCACCATGGAGTTGATTGTCATTGCCAGTCTCATCATGGGAAATAACTACCACCAGCTGCCCAGGCAAGTTGACACATAAACATAACTACCACAATTCCACCCCTTGTCAACTTGGAACCTGTAGAGATCTTCATTGGGTGGCATCTGTACAGATCTCCTCTCTGGGTGGCTCCAGTTCCCTAGTTCCTCTAAGTGGTAACCCTCTTGGCCTGGTGGGCCCTGTTCCTCTCCCTCTTGGGCATGGAACCCCTACCTCCTCACTCTTGGGCAGTGGCTGTGGCTCTATCCCATTGGTTCACAGAAACAAGCAGCCCCACACTCCAGAACCAAGTTGGTGAAGGCCTGGTTCTTTGAAACCTAGGGGGCTATGGTCGTTCCACCCCCAGAGGCCATGGTCCTACCTTTTCAGGCTGAGGCAGCTCTGCTTCTGCCAATTAATGCCAAATCATTTCACAGGAAATCTTCCTGCCCTAAAAGCACTCATCTTTCTTGCTCCATGGGCCAGCCAACCTGCTACTCCATTTCATGTCAGTCTTCTCTACCAGTTAATGCCCAAAGGCAACCTACTCTACCAGTAAGCCACCTAACCAAAGGCATCAAGTTTCTCCTCCATGAGCTGGTAAGGCTTTTGTTGTCTCATGCCAGTTCTCTCAGCTCTGCTACTGTTGTCTCTCATGCCAGTCTCTGGGCTCTGCTCCTGCCATCTGTCATACTGTATGCCGGGGTCTCTCTGCCAGGGTCTTGGGTCAAGGATGCACTCCACTCCTGTTTTCACATTTTAGATATCTGTTAGAGTAGCACCCCACTCCTGGTACCAAATGTGTTAGACTGGGTTCTCTAGAGAAACAAAACCAGTAAAGCTTATAGAGAGAGAGAAAGAGAAATTTATCTTAGGAAAATCGCTCACACACTTACAGAAGCTAGCAAGTCCCAAGTTCTTGGATCAAAAGTCAAGCTGGAGGCTTTTCCCGACTCACACAGCTGCAGGGGCTGAGGAGCTCAAGGTTGGCAGTAAGTATACTGGCTGTTGACTCCAATGAATGTTGAATCCAAAATCTCCAAGCCAAATGGTGGATTATTCCCTCACAGACAGTTGTAGCCAGAATCCTGATCCACAGAAGAGTGTCTCTTTTCCCAGAATGTCCATAAATATACTGGAAGCAGGCCATACCCCTAGGGAAACTCCCTTTCAACGAATTGGCAGCTAAAACATATACATCTGATCCCATCATTGGAACAACCTACATCACAATTGCTTAAATCACACAGAATTGTGGTCCAGCCAAGTTGACACACAGCTCCAACTATCACAGACAGTCATTATACCTCAAAGCAAGACATAGACTCCACCCACTATCTCTGATCCCCTTTCTTTTCCTCTGCTGGAATTGCTTGCTCAATAGGAGCATACTCTCCTCTTCTTCTTTTTAACAAGTAGTGGACCACCAAAATAGTATCTCTAAGGCTTGAGAAAAAAGGCTATATATGTCTTCCCTACTTGAGACTGTGTGGATAAATTTATTTACAAGTTATGCATTCCCAGCTTTCCCAATTTTTATACTGTGGCAGATAAGAGATTTGACTCTGGACATGCACCCCATCCTCCCTCTAAAGAATTTGCCTATAAGTGGAGTATGAAAAACAAAATATTCATTTAATAGGCTCCTTTACAACTACAGTTCCAGATATGATTTGGGTTTGACTGACTATATACAATCACAGGACATATGGATGTGTTGCAGAGACCACTTTCTCCTGCTGCCACTGTTGCAGCTACTACTACTGCTGACAAGCAAGTTTATGGAGACCTTTGGATTTCAGGAGCAACATTAGCAATCCAGTCCATAGCTTTAAGGCTGTCAAATTACAGCCATGGGCCATTCATTTGGCTGGCACATTTTGTAACAAGTGGGACATAGTTCTGCAGCCAGCAACAATAGCAGCAGCTTTCTAATCACAGTCATGACAAGATGGTTCTGAAGCTGAAGGCATCCTGGTTATGGAAAGGAAAAAAGCACCCTAGGTGGCCTAGGTCTGGGCAGTGGCTCAGGAATCACCCCTGAAAGTTTAACCAAGAATCTGCTTTTTCAGTCTTTCTGATGATCTTCTAACTTACTTAATACACTAGTACTTTTTCCTCCCCAACTGTTTATCTGTTTGTTGTACTGTGGTGATATGCATGCTGCTGGAATGCTGGAAGCTATGCCTCTGGTATTTCAAATATCAGCAGGGTCACCTGTGGTGGACAGCTTTTAGTAGAGCTTCCAATCTAAGACAGACTTGGAAGAAGGAACTGGTGATCTACTTCTGAAAAAATAAACTGACCAGCAGAAACCTTATGTATAGCAGCAGAACATTGAGATAGTGCCGAAGATAAGCCCTTCAGGTTGGAAGGCACTCAAAATGCAATGGAGGAAGAGCTGCTTCCTCAAAGTGGAATTGACCTTAATTACATGGAAGGAGTAAGTCTTCATGTGCTGATGGGACATGACTCAAAATGAGAAGAAACAGCTGCAGATATGCATTAATAATCAGACCATGAAAGTAGAAAGTATGAATCTAGGGAAATTGGATGTTGTCAAAAATGAAATGGAACACTTGAAGATCATTATCTTAGGGATCGGTGAGCTGAAATGGACTGATATGGGCCATTTTGAATCACATAAGCATGTGGTCTTCTATGCTAGGAATGACAAATTTAAGAGAGACAGCATCACATTTATCGTCAAAAACAACATTTTAAGATCTATCCTAAAGTACAATGCTGTCAGGGATAGGATAAAATCCATACACCTACAAAGAAGACAAATTAAATGACAATTATTTTAATTTAAGCACCAACCACTAATGCCAAAAATTCAATTTTCATTGATAATTACTGGTGTTTTGAATATAAAAGTTAGAATCAAAGAAGGAACAGTAGTTGGAAAATATGGCCTTGGTGGTAGAAATGATGTGAGATTTCATGATACAATTTTGTAAAACCAAGGGCTTATTTATTGGAAATAACTCTTTTAAACAATACAAAGGATTACTATACATGTGGACCTTGCTGGATGGAATACATAGGAATCAAATCAGCTACATCTGTGGAAAAAAAGATGATGGAGAAGCTCAATATTATCAATCAGAAAAAGCCAGGGACTAACTAAAGGTGAAGAAAATTAAAACAAGCCTTCAAGAGCCAAAGTATAAACTTTAGTATATCCTGTCTGAATTTAGAGACCATCACCAAAATAGATTTGATACATTGAATACTAATAAATGAAGATTAGATTTCATCAAGGATATCAGATATAAAGAAAGAAAAAGTTCATTAAAAATACAAGGAAGGAAGAAAAGATTAAAATAGATGTCAGAAGGGACTCTTGAACATGGAATAGCTAAAGCAGATGGAAGAAATAATGAAGTAAAAGAGAAGAACAGAAGAACATGTTCAGCATTTCTCAAGCTGAATGAATTAAAAAATAATTCAAGACTCAAGTTATAATACTGAATATTCTACGAGCAAAATATTGAATGACACAGGAAGCATAAAAGTAAGATGGAAGCATACACAGAGTCACTGTATCAAAAAGACTTGGTTGAACTTCAAACATTTCAGGAAGTAACATATGATTAAGAACCAATAGCCCTGAAAGAAGAAATCTAAGCTGAACTGATGACAAAGGTGAAAAACAAAGCTCTAGGAATGACAGAATACCAGCAGAGATGTTTCAACAAATGAATGCAATGCTGGAGATACTCACTTGTTTATTCCAAGAAATTTGGAAGACAGCTATCTGGCCAGGACAATCTACTTAAAGAGATCCATATTTGTTCCCATTCCAAAAAAAGAAGATCCAACAGAATGTGGAAATTTTTGAAAAGTACCATGAATATCACATGCAAGCAAAATTATGCTGAAGATAATTTAAAAATTGTTGCAGCAGTACATAGACAGGGAGCTGCCAGAAACTTAAGCCAATTTCGAAGAGGATGTGGAATGAAGGATATCACTGCCAATGTCAGATGGATCTTGGCTGAAAGCAAAGAATACCAGAAAGATATTTACCTGTGTTTTATGGGCTATGCAAAGGCTTTTGAAAGTGTGGATCATAAAAAATTATAGATAACATTGCCGGCTGCCGGAACAGGTAAGGAGGGCGGAGGACAGGTACGGGCAAGCCCAAGAAGCAAACGACCAGTTGGAACAGCTAAGGGAGATGAACTTGTCTGTCAGTTTTTCCTACTGTTGTGGCTTGCATGTTGCTATGAGGCTGGAGGTTGTGCCAGCAGGGGAGCCCATGGTGAACTGGTTTTGGTGGAGCTTTCAGACTGAGACAGACCTGGAAGAAAGAAGAGGTCATCATCCACTTCTCAAAGAATAGGCCAGTGAAAACCTTATGAATAGTAGTGAAACACTGTCTGATATGTTACTGGAAATTTTTATGAATAGCCCTGAAACATTGTGTGATACAGTGCCGGAAGAGGAGCCTCTCAGTTGAAGGCACTCAAAATATGACTAGGAAAGAGCTGCCTCATCAGAGTAGAGCCTACCTTAATGATATGGATAAAGTAGAGCTTTCCGGGCCTCCGTTTGCTGAAGTGGCATGACTCAATATGAGAAGAAACAGCTGCAAACATCCATTGATAATCAGAACATGGAACATACGAAGTATGAATCTAGGAAACATGGAAGTTGTCAAAAATGAAAATGCATAAAGATTGATATCCTATGCATTAGTGAGCTGAAATGGATCAGTCTGGGCCATTTTGAATCAGATAACCATATGATCTACTATACTGGAAATGAAAAATTGAAGCAGAATGGCATGGAATTCATTGTCACAAAAAATGTTTCAACATATATCCTGAAGTACAATATTGTCAGTGATAAAATAATATCCATATGACTACAAAGAAAGCCAGTTACTAATACTACTATTCAAATTTATGCACCAACAACCAAAGCCAAAGATGAGGAAATTAAAGATTTTTACCAACTTCTGCAATCTGAAATTGACCAAAAATGCAATAAAGATGTCTTAATTATCACTGGTGATTGGAATGCAAAAGTTGGGAAAAAAGAAAAATCACTGGTAATTGAAAAATATAGCCTTGGTGATAGAAATCATGCTGGAGATTGAATGATAGAATTTTGCAAGACCAACGACTTACTCATTGCAAATACCTTTTTTCAACAACACAAACAGCAGCTATACATGTGGACTTCACCAGACAGAATACACAGGAATCAGACTGTGACAAGAGGTGCTGGAGAAGCTCAATATCATCAGCCAAAACAAGGCTAGGAGCTGATTGTGGAACAGACCATCAACTGCTTATCTGCTAGTTCAAGTTCAAGTTGAAGAAAATTAAAACAAGTCCAACAGAGCAAAATATGACCCTGATTATATCCCTCTTGAATTTAGAGACCATTTAAAGAATAGATTTGATGCACTGAACACCAATGACCAAAAACCAGAGGAAGTGTGGGATGACATCAAGAACATCATCCATGAAGAAAGCAAAAGATCATTAAAAAGACAGGAAAGAAAGAAAAGACCAAAATGGATGACAGAAGATACTCTGAAACTTGCCCTTGAACAAGGAGTAGCTAAAGCAAATGGAAGAAATGACAGGATAAAAGAGCTAAACAGAAGATTTCAAAGAGCAGCTCAAGAAGACAAAGTCAATTATTATAACAAAATGTGCTAAAACATAGATTTGGAAAGGCAAAAGAGAAGAACATGCTCAGCATTTCTCAAGCAGAAAGAATTGAAGGGGAAATTTAAGCCTTGAGTTGCAATATTGAAAGATTTATGGGCAATATATTGAATGATGCAGGAAATATCAAAAGAAGATGGAAAGAATACACAGAGTTGCTATACCAAAAAGAGTTGGTTGATATTCATCCATTTCAGGAAGTGGGATATGAGCAAGAAACAATGGTATTGAAGGAAGAAGTCAAAGTTACACTGAGGGAAGTGGCAAAAAACAAGGTTTCAGTAATTGATGGAATACCCAATGAGATGTTTCAACAAACAGATTCCCTACTGGAAGCACTTACTCAGCTATGCCAGGAGATTTGGTAGACAACTACCTGGCCAACTGACAGGAAAAGATTCATATTTGTACCCATTCCAAAGAAAGGTGATCCCACAGAATGTGGAAATTATCAAACAATATCATTAATATTGCATGCAAGTAAGAACTTCTGAAGATAATTAAAAAACAGTTGCAGCAGTATATTGACAGAGAACTTCCAGAGGTGCAAGCTGGATTCAGAAGAGGATGTGGAATGAGGGTTATCATTGCTGATGTCAGATGGATCCTGGCTGAAAGCAAAGAATACCAGAAAGATGTTTGCTTGTGTTTTATTGACTATGCAAAAGCATTCGATTGTGTAGATCATAAAAAATTATGGATAACATTGAGAAAAATGGGAATTCCAGAACACTTAATTGTGCTCATGAGAAATCTGTACATAGACCAGGAGGCTGTCATTCAAACAGAACAAGGGGACACTGCATGGTTTAAAATCAAGAAGGGAGTGCATCAGAGTCATATCATCTCACCATATTTATTCAATCTGTGTGCTAAACAAATAATCTGAGAAGTTGGACTATATGAAGAAGAATGTGGCATCAGGATTAGAGGAAGACTCATTAACAACCTGCATTATGCAGATGACACAACTTTGCTTGCTGAAAGTGAGGATGACTTGAAGTGATTACTGATGAAGATTGAAGAGTACAGTCTGCAGTATGGATTACACTTCAATGTAAAGAAAACAAAAATGCTCACAATGGGACCAATAAACAGCATCATAATAAATGAAGAAAAGATTGAAGTTGTCAAAGGCGTCGTATTACTTGGTTCTACAATCAACATCAACGGAAGCTGCAGTCAAGATATCAAACCTCGTATAGCATTGGGCAAATCTGCTGTAAAGGACCTCTTTCAAGTGCTGAAGAGCAAAGATGTTTCCTTGAAGACTAACATGCTCTTGACATAGAAATGGTATTTTCAATCACGTCATATGCATGTGAGAGTTGGACAATGAAGAGTGAAGAAGAGTTGATGCTTTTAAGTTGTGGTGTTAGTGAAGTATGCTGAAAGTACCATGGACTGCTAAAAGAACTAACAAATCTGTCCTGGAAGAAGTGTAGCCAGAATGCTTCTTGGAAGCGAGAATGGCCAAACTTCACCTTACCTACTTTGGTCATGTTGTAAGAAGGGACTATTCCCTGGAGAAGGATATCATACTTGGAAAAGTGGATGGACAACAAAAAAGTGAAAGGCCCTCAGCGAGATGGATTGACACAGTGGCTGCAATGATGGGCTCAGGTATACCAAGGATCATGGGACTGGCACAGGACCAGGCAGTGCTTCATTCTGCTGTACACAAGGTCGCTATGAGTCAGAGATGATTCAATGGCACCTAACAGCAACAACATAGTAAAAAAAAAAAAAATAGGAATTCCAGAATACTTAATTGTGCTAATGCAGAACCTGTACATAGATCAAGAGGCATGCATTTGAACAGAACAAGGGGAAACTGCATAGTTTAAAGTCAGGAAATGTGTACACCAGCATTAAATTCTTTCACCATACTTGTTCAATATGTAGGTTGAGCAAATAATTGAGAAGCTCGACTCTATGAAGCAGAGCACAACATCAAGATAGGAGGAATAATCATTAACAACCTGTAACATACAGCAGACAAAATCTTACTTGCTGAAAGCAAAGAGGACTTGAAGCACTTACCGATGAAGATCAAAAACTACAGCCTTCAGTACAAATTACATCTCAACATAAAAACAGGAATCCTGACAACTGAACCAATAAGCAACATCATAAATGGAGAAATGATTGAAGTTGTCAAGGATTTCATTTTACTTGGATCTACAATCAATGCCCATGAAAGCAGTAGTCAAGAAACAATATATTACATAGGGCAAATCTGCTGCAAAAGACCTCTTTGAAGTATTGTAAAGCAAAGACATCACCTTGAGGACTAAAGTGCACCTGACCCACACTTTGATATTTTTATCACCTCATATGCATGTGGAAGCTGGATGATGAATAAGGAAGACCAAAGAAAAATTGATGCTTTTGAGTTATGGTGTTGGTGAAGAATATTGAATATATTATGGACTGCCAGGAGAATGAACAAATTTGTCTTGGAAAAAGTATAGCCAGAATGCTCCTTAGAAATGAAGATGGCAAGACTTTGTCTCATGTACTTTGCACATGTTATCATTAGGGACCAGTCCCTGAAGAAGGACATCATGCTTGGTAAAATAGAGGATAAGAAGGAAAAAAAAAAAAAAAAAAGGAAGGCCCTCAATGAGATGGATTGACACAGTAGCTGCAAGAATAGCCTCAAACACAGCAGTGATTGTGAGGATGGCACATGACCAGACAGTATTTCATTTGCTGTACAAAGAGTCGCTATGAGTCATAACTGACTGTATGGCACCTAACAACAACAGCACTGTTTCCCTCTTTAACTAGCAGAACTGGATTTGCTTCTCTGCCACTGAATTCTCTACAACTGAGCTCTCACCAATACAATCACAGAGCCATGTACTTTAGTAGTTATCGATCCCACTGCACTAAGTTCCTGTGTTTATTACCAAGTGTTTAAGACATGGACAGGAGAGGGGATGGGAGATTAGACTCTCATAAATCTCCAAAAGGAACCAACTAAAAACGACATGTAAATTAAAAGTTCAATGTTTTATACAATGTTTTTTCCTGTAAAATAACTGTTGGTGAGAACTTAAATCAAATAATGGTTAACTACACAAAATTATTGCAAATATGATGATAAGATGAAAATTATATACACAAAATATATATAATGTAAAAAGTATTCATTTAACCACTCAGATGACCAAAAACCTCAAAAGAAAATTAATATAATTCAGGAATTTGGAGCTATTATGGGCAAAAATAAGTGACATATACCCATTGCCATTGAATAGATTCCAACTCACAGTGATCCTATATGTTGTTGTTGTTAAGTGCCTTAGAGTCGTTTCTGACTCATAGCGACTCCATGCACAGCAGAACGAAACACTGCCAGATCCCGCGCCAGCCCCACAATGCCTGCTATACTTGAGCCCATCATCGCAGCCACTGTATCAATCCATCTCCTTGAAGGCCTCCCCCTCTTTCGTCGACCCTCCACCC
>NW_006921727.1:2532443-2537461 GCF_000298275.1 Orycteropus afer afer
TGGGTTTTAAACACCAGAGGCTCAGCCTCAAAACTCATGTCTGCATGTCACCACAGTAGGACAAACCAACAGACAAGTTTGTCCTGCTGTTGGAGACCTCTCGTATCCCCCCAGCTGGGTCCCTGTGGCTGACTGTTCCTCTGTCTGGCTTCCTGTCTTTTTTCTATCCTATATAGGGACATCAAAATAGATTATGATGGTTAATTTTATGTGTCAATTTGATTAGCCTCTGGTGCCCAATTATTTGGCCAAATACCAATAAAGATATTGTTATGAAGTATTTATGTGTGATTAAATCAACTGGCCTTAAGTAAAGCTGATTATCCTCCATAATTTCAGTGGGTCTCAGTCAATCAGTTGAAGGCCTTAATAGCAAAAAGGGAAGCTTCTTGAGGAAGTATTCTAGCTCCAGACAATAAATACACATCTTGCTATAATTCTTGTATCTCCCTCATCACCTGATTTACACATTTTAGAACACAAGACTGCAGGAATTTCTAGCCTGTGGCCTAACTTATAGATTTTGGACTTGCTAGCCTCCACAATTGCATGAGCCAATTCCTAAAAAAAAAAAAAAAAAAAACCTCTCTGTATTTCTCTGTATTTCTCTCTATAGACTACATACACACACCACACACAGACACACACACACCTTAAGGAGCCCAGGTGGGACAGTGGTTAAGTCCTCAGTTGCTAATCAAAAGGTCAGCAGTTCAAATCCACCAGTTGCTATACAGGAAAAAGACATGACAATATACTTCCATAAAGATTACAGCCTTGGAAATCTGATGAGGAGTCCTACTCTGTCCCCTAAGGTTACTGTGAGTTAGAATAAGGTCAATGGTTATATATGCATGTGTGTGTGTGTGTGTGTGTGTGTATAAACCCACCAGCCACTCCTCGGAAGATTGGGCAATCTAAACCCAAAGAGGGGTCTCTATGAGTCAAATTTGACTCTGACTCTTCAGCAGTGAGTTTTTTAGAATATCTTAATGATTCTGTTTCTCTAGAGAATCCTAAACCAAAGATACTGTTTAATTCTTGCTAAAATAAAGATCTGAAATGCAGCTGGGAAGTTATTTTTTAAAAACAGAGGGAACCTCTAGTATGCTTCCAAATTATTGGAGGAAAAAAAGAAGCAAATAAAACATAGCTCACCTGTAGAGAAAGTCATAAAAATAGGAACAGCAAGTATGTAAAAAAAAAAAGTAAACCATAAAATAAGATGACAACAGATCAAACACTTCAGATCATAAATGTAAACAGTATGAATTTTCCTATGAAATAATAAAGACACTACCGCTTATAAAAGAAACATCAAAATCTGAATGACTAAAAAGGGTTAAAAATCAAGTGAAAGAGATAGGTAACACACATACATGTATGCACACACACAAACAAAACACACTGGGGGCAGCATATTAATTTTAGACAAAATCATCTTTAAAATACAAATTATTAAGCAGGCAAAGCAGATCAATTTTAAAATCTAATCCACAAAGCAAGGATATACACTTTCATTTGAATAAATATATGAAATAAAAACCAAGTACCAGGAGAAATGTATAAGGACACAATTATTTGTAAAGCTCCTAATTTCAATCTCTAACTGTTCTGATTACCTAGTGCCCCTCTGTCATTATACCACAAATGGGATGGCTTTAACAAGCAGGATTTTATTCTAACAATTTGGAGGCTTTAAGTCCAAGTTCCAAGTGCCAGGCTCTAGGGCTGTGTGAAAGCCCCTCAACCTTGGGTTGCAGCTCTGCCTCCTGTTCCCTGCCCACTGAAGCTAAAAGCATCTCTTCACTCAGGAAGCTACTGGCTGCTGAGGCTAACAAACCCAAGATTGACCAATAAAATGGCCCAGTCCTGATGTTATGAAACCATTAATTCAAGTCCATTGAAAGTCCCAGGATCAGCAGAGCATGATAGGCTGCTGAACAATGACTCAACTACATGCAGAGTTCAATCATGCCGTAAGCTAGAGCCTGTTCCCCAAGGGTTCTTACAGGAACTAGACTACATTCCTAAGGCAGCTACTCAACTGCTCACAGTAGATTCCACCATGGAGCTGATTACCAGTCTCATCATGGAGAATACTACATCCAGCTGTCCAGCCATTCAACCAGGCCTAGACAAATTGACGCACAAACTTAACCACCACAATAACAAACCATATTACTGTTAACACAGAAGAATGTTGTTACTGTAAATTGCTATTGAGTTGATCCCATCTCATGGCAACCCCTGCTCCATAGAGTCCCCTAGGCTGTGACCTTGAAGAAGCAGATCACCAGTCCTTTGAAGTGCCTTGGGGTGGTTCTGAACCACCAACCTTTCAGCTAGTAGTTGAGCACTTAACCATACGCATTACCCAGGGATGAATATTTTAAATAATATATGGAGAGAGAAAAAATATTTCTTTCTTAAAAAAAAGGAATAAACTCTGCAAGAATACTCATTTGCTCCTGGCTATAGTATAAAAAGAAAAACATTTTTTGAAAAAAAGCTGACAACTTATATTGTTATTGTTGTTAGTTGCTATTGAGTCAGAAGCCTCATGGCAACTCCACATGTGCCAAATAATACAGCTCCATAGGGTTTTCGAGGCTGTGACCTTTCAGTAGCAGATCACCAGGCCTGTCTTGCCAAGTGCCTCTGGATGAGACAATTTATATTGTCGTCGTTGCTGTTATGTGCCCTCGAGTCAGACCCAACTCATAGCAACCCTTCCTTGGATTGCCTAGGCAGTATCACTAAGGAAGTAGATTGCCCAACCTTTCTTCCGAGGAGTGGCTAGTGGATTTGAACCGCCAGATTTCTGGTTAGCAGTCAAGTGCCTTAGGCACTATGCTACCAGAGGTCCATCCTACAATTTATATTAGGAATCTTAAAATGCTTATAATTCTAAGTGAAAAGATTTATGTACAAATATATTAATAACATCTACCATTGGGTGCTTACTATGTCCTAGACATTATGAAAGTAGCTTTACATATATTTATGTACAACAAAGGCATGAATAATAAGTAGTAAGGAAATGAAGAATTTTTACTAATGTAACAAAGGCATACTATAACCTGAAATGGGATACCAAATTAAATGAAAGTGAATGTGTGCATTTGTGTATCTGTAAGTCTACATACAAATACCATAATCAATTTTTGCATATGAGAACATAGAAAAAGTCTGAAATGAAACAAGGCATCAAATATTAAATGGCAGATTTCTCCAAGTAGTGGGATTGCAAGTGAATTTTATTTTGTTCTTTATGTTTTTCTGTAGTTTCCAAACTTTCTATAATTTGTTTCTGTTTCATTATTAAGAAAATGTGCAGTAAGAACAATAATAATATAACTAAAATTGAGATGGATAGGGAAAGCTTATGATGAATAAAATGTCAATTTATCACAATATGAAATAAGGCATTTCCTAGCATTTTATTTTTGTTGTTGTTGTCATGTGCCATGGAGTCGGACCCGGCTCATAGTGACCCCTCCTTCTGTTTCCAAGACGATATCACTAGGGAAGTAGATTGCCCAACCTTCCTTCTGAGAAGTAGCTGGTGGGATTGAACTGCCAGCCTTCTGGTTAGCAGTCAAATGCCTTAGGCATTACATTATCAGAGCTCCTCCAGAGCAAAGAAGAAGGATGAAAATCAAAGACTTAAGGAAAAAATTAGTCCAAAGGATTATTAGACCATACAGACCACAGTCTCCACTACCCTGAGACCAGAAGATCTAAATGGTACCCAACTACCACTACCAACAACTTTGCAATAGAAGATCCTGGAAAGAGAATAAGAAAAACATATAGAACAAAATTCAAAAATCATTAAAAAAAAAAAAAAGACTTACCAGTCTGATAAGAGACTGGTGGAACCCCTGAGACTATTACCTTTACCCTTCATGCCTTGAACTGAACCCATCCCTTGGAATCATTTTTCAGCCAAACAATAGAGAGAGCTATAAAATGAATAAAACCAGGGAAGAACATACTCTTCAGTGCAATCAACCATATGAGACCAGAAGGGTAACATTTGCCAAAAAACAAAGTTCAGAAGGCAGGAAGGGCCAGGAAAGAAGAATGGATGGTAAAAGGGAACTCAGGGAGAAAGTGGGAAGAATGCTGTTAAATTGAGGGGATGACAGTCAGTGTCACAAAATAAAAAGTGCATGAACTATGGGATGGAAAATTAATTTGCTCTGCAAACTTTAACCCCAACTACAATTAAAAAAAAAAAAAAGCCAAAGATCTTGATAACAAATAAAGTAGGAGAGTGAAATAAAAAGCTGAAAATAAATAAATCCTCTCCTTCTTCATCTATTTACCTAGATAATAAAAGGCAATGTGACTGGGTAAGATGGTGAAATAGACAGACAGACTGCACAGACACTTTTTGACAAAAAAAAGGGCAACCAATTAACACAGATACAGAAGATAATTCTGGAGCTCTGAGCTTTGAAGGGAAGGATATAGAAGTGGACTAAACTCCAACTAGTAGAAGAATTTGCATGAAAATACCAAAAAATGGAGAAATATAGATCTGCAGTCAGCTATCCTGATGGCACAGACAGCTTGGATATTGCCAAGTGGTGTTAGGACCTAAGACTTAACCTAAAAACTGGCCCTGCTACCCAGGGGCTGCATGGAGGACTGCACTAGTGACAGGTGGATAAAAGGGGAAGCAGCAAAGAGGGAAATGGGCTAAGCCACGGACTTTTGGCTGTCCAGAGGGTGCAGCCATTTTGAATGTTTACAAGAGGTTCAACCATTATGGATATTTAAAGTGACATTGTTCTCCAAGATTCCAGGGACTTAAGAATAAGCTCCACCTGCAGGGAACCACAAGAACATTCCGGACACCAATGACTCGAAAGGTGCAATATTCTCCTTGTTCCTCTTATACCCTACACCCTATTAGTGAACAGAAGTACATCCATCCCTCATTCCCACCCACCTTCTGGGCATGCAGGAATTCTATTCCAGTCTGTTTGCTCCAACAGAGCCTGGGT
>NW_006921727.1:2537561-2544126 GCF_000298275.1 Orycteropus afer afer
GTTTTAAAATTATTATTATTATTATTATTATTATTATTATTATTATTATCCTTTTTCTTATTATTCTTTATTCTACTATTCCAGGTTCTAGTTTTGAGCTTTTCTGTCTTCCCTGTTTCTGGTTCCAATTTTTTTCTTTCTTGTGGTTCTCCCATTTCCTTGTTTGTTTTTCTTTTTGCATTTTCCCCATTTTCTTCTTCATTATTCACTTATTCTACTTTTTTTTTTTCTGATTGCCCATTCTCCAAATAATAGAGGTTATTTCTTTTCTTTTCTTTTTTTGGTGATTGTTCCTGTGTTTATGTGGTGTGTATTTTTTGTCCTCTTGCTTTTACTTTTTTGATGGTTTTTCTACTGTTTTTGTCTAACTGAGCAGGAGACAGCAGCCATGCCCATACAACACAATAATACCTGCACCTCTGGCAGCTCTACTTACTGAGAGCCACCACTTATTTCTTCACCAACTGGCCAATGATAAATGACCACCAAAAAGAGCCTGATGCACACTTAACTGCTCTTCACAAATAGTTAACAGAGATCTAAATAAAACATAACAATGTCTCAGAGAGAACAGATCATCACAGTCCACACAAAGAAGCAAGATAAAGTGGTAGAAACAAGGGAGCATGATACAGACCCAGAACACATCCTTGAGGAAGAAGCAGCATTGCAACTCCCTGATAAGGAATTCAAAAGAATTGTATTTAGGTATTTTCAAAATATTGAGAAAGAGATCAAAAAAAGCACTGACAAAATTAAAGAAACACAGATAAAACCCTAGAACTGTTTCAGAAGAAAATACAAGAACAAAATGACAAAATAAAGGAAACATTAGAAATAATACAAAATCTACAGATAGAAATCAGTAAGATCAATCCTAAATTTTCAGAAATAGGTGACACATTGAAAGGCAAAGGAGTAGAATTGAATCAATGAAAGACAGAATTAATGAGATTGAAGACAAATACCTGAATACTTCTTTAGAAAAGGATCAATCAGAAATAAGATTGAAACAAAGTGAAGAAAGCCAAAGGTTCATGTGGATACCATCAAAAAGAATAACCTATGTAATCAGAATTCCAGAAAAGTAAAAGAAAAAGAAAACCACTGAGAAAATTGTCCAAGATGTGTTGGAAGAGAACTTCCCTGATATGATGAAGGATGAGAATATATACATTCAAGAAGCCCAATGAACCCCAAATAGAATAGACCCCAAAAGAAAACCAAGACATATCACCATTAAACTCATCAAAACCAAAGACAAAGAAAGAATCCTGAAAGCAGCATGGGAAAAACAAAAGGTTACTTGCAAAGAACAACCAATAAGAAAAAGCTTGGATTTCTCAGAAGAAACGATGCAAGTGAGAAGGGTATGGGATGGTATATATAAAGCCCTGAAAGAGTTTCAGGGTTTTATATATAAAAAATTTCCAACCAAGAATTATATACCTGGCAAAATTGCCCCTCAAATATGATGGTGAAATTAGGAGATTTTCAGGTAAACAGAAATTAAGGGAATTTGTTAAAACCAGACCAACCTTACAAGAGATACTAAAGGGAGATCTTTGAACAGAGAACAAATACTAGCAAACAACAACAAACCATTAATACACAAGAAGACATAACTCAGAAACCAACACAGCTATGGAAGTATCCAAAGTAAAATAAGCTTACAAGATTGTAAACAGAGTACCACAGACATCAATTGGCAAATGAGGACAACTAAAAACCAAAAAGAGGGGGAAAATAGTGTAGTTACAGAACTTCTACATGGTGAGGAAGTCAAGAGAGTTGCAAGATAGAATGGACTGTTCTAAACTCAGGGAGAAAATTATAAATCACAGGGTAATCTCAAAGAAAAATGATAAACCTTCATATCACAATAAAAAAGCACAAATATTTAGCAAATACTAAAACAGAGTAACAAGAGAAATGATAACACAATTCATAAACAAAATGAGCTCAGTACAGAAAATTATATGGAACAAAGAAACCAAGTACATCATGTCAGAACACATAACAAAATGACAGCAACCAATTCATACTTGTCGATAATTACACTGAATGTTAATGGATTAAATGCATCAGTCAAGAGACGGAGAGTTGCAGACTGGGTGAGAAAGTGTAACCCATCAATATGCTGTCAACAAAAGATACACCTTAGAGACAAAGACAAAAATAGACTAAAAATCAAAGGTTGGTAAAAGATATATCTAGCAAATCACAACCAAAAAAAGAGCAGGAGTGGCAATATTAATTTCTAATAAAATTGACTTTAAGACAAAAATCACCATAAAAGATAAGGAAGGCCATTTATAATGATTAAAGGATCAATTGAACAAGAAGTTATAACCATAATAAATATGGATCCAATGAAAGAACCCCAAAATACAAAATCAGACTTTAAAAGAGTTGAAAAGGCAAATAGATGACTCCACAGTCATAGTGGGAGACTTTAAATACACCACTTTCAATGAAAGATAGAACTGGAAAGAAGTCAACAAAGACACAGAAGAGCTAAACAATACAATCCACCAACTTGACCTTGTAGACATCTACAGAATACTTCACCCAACAATAGCCCAATACACATTCTTTTCCAGTGCACATGGAACATTCTTCATGATAGATCATATGTTAGGCCATAAAGCAAGCCTTAATAAATTTAAAAGCATTGAAATATGGCATAACATCTTCTCAGATTACACTGCTATAAAATTCAAAATCAACAACAGGAAGATCAACAGAAAAAGAGTAAACACATGGAAAATGAACAATATCTTCTTTAAGAAGGACTAAGTAAGAGAAGAAATCAAATATGAAATTTAAAAATGCCTTGAATCAAATGAGAATAAAAACACAACATACGAAAATCATTGGGACACAGCAAAAGCAGTGATCAGAAGCCAATTTACAGCAATAAATGCACACATCAAAAAAGAAGAAAGAGCCAAAATCAACATTTTAAAAAAACATCTCCAACAATTCCAATGGAAACATTTCTAGAAACACAGTCCTTACCTAAACTAACACAGACTGAGGTGCAAAAGTTTAATAGATCCATAACAAAAGAAGAAATTGAACAAGTCATAATAAAATTACCAACAACAACAACAAAAAAGTCCTGGCCCAGACAGTTTCACTGAAGAATTCCACCAAACTTTCAGAGAACTGACACCAATCCTACTCAAACTATTCCAAAACACACAAAAGGACTGAATCCTCCCTAATTCATTTTGTGAAGCTAGCATAACCTTGATACCAAAACCAGGTAAGGACATCATTCAAAAGGAAAACTACAGAACAATATCCCTCATGGATATAGATGCAAACATCTTCAACAAAATCTTAGCCAATAGACTCCAACAACATATCAAGAAAATCTTTCTTTATGACCAAGTGGGGCTCATATCAGATTTGCAAGGATGGTTCAACATTAGAAAAACAATCAAATCATCCACAACATAAATAAAACAAAGGAAAATAACTAAATGATCATATCAATCAATGCAGAAAAGGCATTTGATAAAATCCAACAGCAATTGCTGATAAAAACTCTCAGCAAAATAGTAATAGAAAGGACATTGCTCAACATAATCAAGGATATACATGCAAAACCAACAGTCAACATATTCTCAATACAGAGAGACTGAAACCATTCCCCTCACGAACAGGAACCAGACAAGGATGCCCTCTATCACTATTCAACATTGTACTGGAAGTCCTACCCAGGGCCATAAGGCAAGAAAAGGAAATCAAAGGCATCAAACTGGTAATGAAGAAGTCAAACTATTCCTATTTGCTGATGATATACTTAGAAAACCTAAGAGACTCAGCAAGAAATCTACTGGAACTAATTGAGACATTAGCATCATGGTACCATACAAGATCAACATCCAAAATTCAGTTGGATTTCTCTACACCAGCAAAGAAATTGCTGAAAAAGAAATAAGGAAATCAATACCATTTACAATAGCTATGAAAAAAAATAAAATATTTGAGAGTAAATCTTACCAGGAACACAAAAGACCCTATATACAAAGAAAATTTTTACTACTTCAAGAAACCATTAGAGATCTACATAAATGGAAGAACATAGCATGCTTATGGATGGGAAGATTGAACATTGTGGAAACGCCAGTTCCACCCAAAGCAATCTATACATTCAAAGCAATCCCAATCCACACCCCATCAACATTCTTTAAGGATATGGAAAAACCAATTACTAACACTATATGGAAAGGAAAGAAACTTTGGATAAGCAAAGCACTATTGAAGAAGAACAAAGTAGGAGGTATCACACTGCCAGATCTCAAAACCTACTGTACAACCACAATAATCAAAACTGCCTGGTATTGGTATAATGACAGACACATAGACCAATGGAATAGAATTGAAGAACTCAGAAAATAGATGCATCGACCTATGGTCAGCTGATCTTTGACAAAGTGCTGAAATCCATTAAATGGGGAAGAGAATGTCTGTTTAATAAATGGTGCTGACAAAACTGGATATCCATTTGCAGAAAAACGAAACAAGATCTATACTTCATACCATACACAAAAACTAACTCCAGATGGATCAAAGACTTAAATGTGAAACCTAAAACTATAAAGTTCCTCAAGGAAAAACTAGGGGCAAATTTAGGGGCCCTGATATATGACATAAAAAGACTATCAAGCATAACCCAAAATGCACAAACAGCAGAAGAGAAACTAGATGAATGGGACCTTCTAAAAATTAAATTGTTGTGTACTTCCAAAGACTTCTCCAAAAGAGTCAAAAGAGAACCTACAGATTGGGAAAAAATATTTGGTAATGACGTATCTGATAAGGGACACATCTCTAGAATTTATTGAAAACTCCAACACCTCAACAACAAAAAGCAAATAATCCAATTAAAAAATGGGCAGAAGACATGAATAGACACTTCACCAAAAAGGATATTCAGGCAACCAACAAACGTATGAAGAAATGCTCATGATCATTAGCCATTGTTGTTGTTGTTATGTGCCATTGAGTCATCCCTGACTCATAGCGACCCCTCCTTGGGTTTCCGAGGCAGTATCACTACTGAAGTGGGATTGCCCAACCTTCCTTCCGAGGAGTGGCTGGTGGGTTTGAACCACCAGCCCTCTGGTTAGCAGTCAAGTGCCTTAGGCACTATGCTACCAGAGCTCCCCATTAGCCATTAGAGAGATGCAAATCAAAACAAAAATGAGATACCATCTTGCCCCAGCACTAGTACCAAAGTTCAATAAGACAGAAAATAACAAACGCTGGTGAGGTTGTGACTCTCATACATTTCTGGGACGGTCAAATGATACAACCATTGTGGAAAGCAGCATGGTGATTTCTTTAAAAACTGGAATTAGAAATACCATTTGACCCAGCCATTCCATTACTAGGTATATATCCTAAAGAAGTGAGAGCCAGTACAAGAACAGATATATGCACATACATGTTCATCACAGCACTATTTAGAATAGTCAAAAGATGGAAACAACCTAGGTGTCCAACAACTGAAGAATGAATAACCAAACTATGATACATACACAAAATGGAATACTATGCAACCCTAAAGAATAATGTAGAATCTGCAAAATACCACATTACGTAAATGAACTTGGAGGACACTATTCTGAGTGAAATAAGTCAAACACAGTAGGACAAATATTGTATTAGTCCATTATTGTAAAAATCAATGAAATGTTTCTATATGGAAGGAAATTTTCTTTGTTGGCTACCAGTGGTGGGAGGTAAGAGGAAGGAACACTGCTGGATAGGTAAAGACAAGTATTGATTTGGGTGAAGAGAAGGGCAATGTACCAAATGTGAATGATCAATACGGTGGCTTTGAGGAAGAGGAAGACATAGAGAGGTACATGGGAGGTACAGACAAAAAAGATGAACCCTTTTGCACATACAGTACTGTGTTGTCAGTGAAGGCAAACATGGGTATACAGGTGGATAGATGGATGGACAGGTTGAACTATTAGGTATGTCTATGCAGGGAGGAGTGTTCCCCAGACCATGTTTAGGGTTGGCAGACAATGTTTCTACAAGTGTATTTGTATGTTCCGTAAGAACTCCCAGGTATATAGTAGTAGAGCTGACAAAGGATAAGGTTGTAGTCACTTCTTGGCCACAGCCAGCTACCCACAGGGAGTGAGTAGTTGGACCTGTGGGCTCAGGACCATAGTCACAGGGGCATAAAGCTCAATTGGTATAACATACTACACAATAACATTGTTCCACATCCTACTTTGGTGAATAGTGACTGGGATCTTAAAAGCTTGCAAGTGGCCATTTAGGTGCAATGATGGGTCTCTCCTCATCCAGAGAAAAGAAGAATGAAGGAAACCAAAGATTCATGGAACCAATTATTCCAATAGACTGGTACACAATGTGATCCTCAGCCTATATGACTATGAGACCAGAAGAACTAGATGGTGCCTGGCTCCCACTATAAACCACTCAAAGGGGGATCTATGTAGGAGATCTTAGATAGAGTGGGGAAACACTGTGGAACAAAACTCATATTAAAAAAAAAAAAAAAAAAAAA
>NW_006921727.1:2544696-2546051 GCF_000298275.1 Orycteropus afer afer
GAGCTCTGGTGGCATGGTGCCTAAGGCATTTGACTGCTAACCAGAAGGCTGGCGGTTCAAACCCACCAGCCACTCCTTGGAAGGAAGATTGGGCAATGTATACAGTGATACTGCCTGGGAAACCCAAAGAGGGGTCACAATGAGTCCAATCAACTCAACAACAGTAATTTGTGATTTGAGTGAAATTTTACAGAGCAAATTCATTTTCCATACAGTGGTTCATAAACATTTTGTTTCATGACATTGACTGCAATTCCCAACAATGTAATAGCTCTCTTCCCACTTCCTCCCTGTGGTTACCTTTTCCCTGTGTCCTTTCCTCCCAAGTACTCCTGCCACCCCCCACCACCTCCCAGCTATTTTCCTGTTCAAACACTGCCCTTCTGTCCTCCCAGAATGATCAACTGATAGCTCCAAGGAGTGAATCTACCTGATATAAATGTTCACATCTTATGCCTGTCCATTGTTTGGCTGGAAGCCAGAGGAGTGAATTCAGTTTCAGACCTGAAGGGTAACTAGGGGCCTTAGTCTCAGGGATCTCACCAGGCTCTATCAGATCAGCAAACCTGGTCTTTTCTTTTCTTTTTTTTTTTTAATGTTTTGGAGTTTTGTTCCACGTTATTCTCCCACTCTATCTAGGCTCTCCTACACCAATCCCCTTCCAAGTGGTTGACTGTGGTAGCCAGGCACCATCTAGTTCTTATGGTCTCATGGTCATATAGGCTGAATGGGGTCCTATATTTTTCCAATAATGTATTGACAGAAGGATGTATGTACAATTTTAAAACAATAATAATATTTCACTGTGTTTTGTTGGTGGAGGTTTGCATTGGAGTTTAGGTTCCCATTCAACAATTTCTGCACAAGTTGTTCAGTGACATTTGTTACATTCTTTACAATATGTGAACATTCTATTATTTCCAATCTGGTTGTCCCATTTCTATTCATCTGGTTTCCCTGCCCCATCCCATTCTCATCTTTTTTTTTTTTTTAATTGTGATTTAGGTGAAAATTTACAGAGCAAATTCACTTTCCATACAGCAGTTCACATACACTTTGTCTCATGACACTGACCACAATTTACCACAATGAAACAACTCCCCTCCACATCCTCCCAATAGTTACCTCTTCCCTGCATCCATCCCTCCATGCACTCCTACCTCCTGAGCTCTCTCCTTCTGCATAAGCAGACCTTCTTTCTCCCACGCTTGTTCTCTCCAAGGAGTGTATCTACCTCAGGTAAATGTTCAACTCATATGCTTGCCTTTTGTTTGGCTGGAAACCACAGGTGTGGGTTCAGTTCCAGACCTGAAGGGCAGCTAGGGGCCATAGTCTCAGTGGTTCCACCAGGCTTT
>NW_006921727.1:2551813-2555664 GCF_000298275.1 Orycteropus afer afer
GGTTTTTTCTGTGTTTTCTTTCTTCTGTCTCTCAATCCTTTGAAGATACCTAAAGATAATTCTTTTGAACTCCTTATCAGAGAGTTCCAACGCTGCTTCTTCCTCAGGGATGTGTTCTGGGTCTGTATGCTGCTCCCTTGTTTCTACCACTTTATCCTGCTTCTTTGTGTGGACTGTGATGATCTGTTGTCTCTGAGACATTGTGGTGTTGTTGTATTTAGATCTCTGTTAACTGTTTGTGAAGAGCAGCCAAGGGTGACTCAAGCTCTTCTTGGTGGTTTTTTATTGTTGGCCCATTGGTGGAGAAGGAGGTCATGGCTCTCGCTCAGTAAGTGAAGTTGCAGGAGGTGTGGGTGTAGTTGTGTCTCATGGGGACTGTTGCTGTTTCCCACTCAGTTAGACAAAAATTACAATTGAATAACCATCAAAAAACTAAAAGCACATGGACAAAAAACACCCCATGTAATTACACAGGAAGAGTAACCAAAAAAAGAAAAAAGGGAAAAAGAAGAAGGAACAAAAAAGAAAATCTGCAATGTCCTGGATAGGGTACTAAGAGAAAAAAAGGTAGAGAAGGAAAATAATGAAAAAAAAAAAATGGGAAAAATGCAAAAAGAAAAACAAGGAATGGAGTTAACTGTGAGAAAAAGTGGGAAATTTTTTTTTTTTTTCAACCAGGAACAGGGAAAAGAAAAAAAGCTGAAAACTAGAACCTGGGAGGGAACAAATAAAGAATAATAGTACAAAGAACAAAAGTATTAGTAGTAATAGTATCTTTTAAACAGACAATTACAAGCAAACTAAACATGAGAAAAAAGAAAGTGAAAAAGAAAAAAAATAAAAATAAAAAATGGAAAAAAATCAGTGGAGGACACAGCAGGGCACACAGGCTCCCTCTGAGCACACCGAGTCTGATGGAGTTCCTGCAGCCCCGAAGGTGGGTGGAAGTGGGGGATGGCCGCACCTCTGTTCACCAAGCGGGTGTGGGGTATAAGAGTAACAAGAGGAATGTCACACCTTTTCAGTCTTGCGGGTCCAGAGTGTCCTTGAGGTTGCTGGCAAGCAGAATGTGTTCTTAAGCCGCTGGAATCTGGGAGAGTGCTGTCTTTTTAAATATCCAAAATAGCCAAGCTGGTTGTAAACATTCAAAATGACAGCGCCCTCCAGACAAGCAAAAGTCCACAGCTCAGCCCACCTTTCTCTTCACCTTCTCCGTTTATTCTCCAGCCACTAGAGCAGTCCTCCATGCAGTCCCTGGCTACTAGTCCTGATTTTTAGGTTAATTCTTAGGTCCTATCACCACTCAGCACTCTCCAAATTGTGCCATCAGGATCGCTCAGGATCACTGTCAGACCGCAGCTCTGTATGTCTCCTTTTTTAGTATTTTCATGCAAATTCTTCTGCTAGTTGGAGTTTAGTCCACTTCTATATGCTTTCCTTCAAGGCTCAGGGGTCCAGGATTATCTTCAGTGTCTGTGTTAATTGGTTTCCCTTTTCTTTGTTGAAGAGGGTCTGTGTAGTCTTTCTGCCTAGTCCACCATCTTAATGGTGTGTATGAATTTTTGTACAGAATATGAATTTGCTCTAAACTTTCACCCAAATCATAATAATAAATTAAAAAAAAAGACAATATGAACGAGTGTACAATAGTAACTCAAGCATGCTTTCTCTTTACTGTTCACTAAGTTAAGTCTGGTGGTGTAGTGCCTAAGGTATTTGACTGCCAACCAGAAGGTTGGCAGCTCAAACCCACTATCCACTCTGTGGAAGGAAGATGCAGTGATCTACTTCCATAAAGATTTACCACCCTGGAAACACTATGACTCAGAATCAATTTTATGGCAGTGGCATTGGTTTGGTTTTAAATCTAATACAGCTACTTAATTCTATATAATAGATATTCTTGGGAGTTCTAGTGGCATAGTGGGTAAGGCATTTGGCTGCTAACCAGAAAGTTGATAGTTCAAAGCCACCAACTGCTCTGTGGGAGGAAGATGAGGCCACATACTTCCATATAAAAATTCCACAGCCTTGGAAACCCAATAGGGGTCTCTATGAGTCAGAAACTACTTGATAGCAAGTATGCTTATTTTTGGTTCCTAAAAATTATTAGTATCTCCCTTTCACAGATGAGGTAACTAAGAGAAGCTTAAACACATGAAAAATATATCTTTCAACTAGAAAATGATAAAGGCAGGACTCAAATGCAGGTCATCTGACTAAATCCTTACCCTAACTATGCTATATAATTAGATAGATGTCAATGGATACTTATATTGGGATATCAACTTAGAAAATTTATCAACATTTGCTCATTGCAAGTACATTTTGCCTAACACTCTAATTACTTTAAATCTAAATTAATCATCAATTAAAATATTGAGAGCAAATATGGTGGTAAAGCTAAAACTATGCTATCTAGAATTCCCTTCACCATATGTCTCTAGGGAGTCAGCCAAAGAGGAATTCCATGAAATTTCGAAAGTGAAATTAAGCAGCAACCATTCTTCTCCATGGGTTCTTATAGTTAGAAGCAATGATAAGCTGATGTAGAGTTGGCAGCAGGTTTCAGTTTGTTCTCACTCTTTTTTGCTCTGCTCCAGCTCTTTTTCCCAATAGAAGCCCCAGGCTTACCTTCAGATTCTTGGCTGCTGATGCTCAGAGGCAATAAATACCTAGAGTTTTAGCTTCCCTTCGACCATTCCATGAATCTCCCCTTCATAATTCCATTTTGGCAGCTAGACATCCTTGGCTTTTCATAATATCTAGTTGATGATTTTTTTTTTTCTCTGATCCTTTAACTTCCTTTTTGGACCAACTCTTCCCCAGCTTTCCTCACAGCTGGGAAAGTTCTGATTCCTATAATAAAGTCCTTCTCCCATAATCAACTGATCCCTCTCTGAAGAAGCAAGCATGAGGTTTTAAATAAAAACATAAATGTGCCAAAATACTGTATATTAAATACATTTTCAAAGACAAAATAGAGCATGCGGGGTGTAACTCTTAATAAACAGTCTTTTGAACTAAGGAATGAAAAATACTAAGGAAGGTAAGTCATCCTATCTTTTGTTAAGACCAAAGTACAAATAGAAATAATATTCTGACAATGCTGTAATTAAATCTTCTTCAGTAATATTTCCTCCTTAATCCAAGAGAAGGAAATAAGTCACATTTTAATTAACAGGAACAAATGAACATTTATTCATGTGTTATGGAGTACTAACTATCTACATGGCTATGGCAGCCCATGAGATCCATAAGAATATATTAGTTTTGTCAGAGTCTCAAAAATAAAGACTTTGTAGTCGTTGCTACCAAATGAAAACCTATACAAAATAAAGATGTGTCCAGGATACTATTACTGAGGGAATCTGTCATTTTTCCAAACATGAGAATTGTTTCCCCTACAAATACTCAGATAAAAGAATATACCTAACAGGAAACCCAGCAGTAAAAAGTTGTTGTTGTTAGGTGCCAATGAGTTGATTTTGACTAATAGCGACCCCACATGACAGAGTAGAACTGTCCCATAGGGTTTCTGAGGCTGTGATCTCCTTACGGAAGCAGATTGCCAGATCTTTCTCCCACAGAGCAGCTGGGTGGGTTAAAACTGCAGAACTTTTGATTGGCAGCTGGGCACTTAACTACTATGTCACCAGTAAAATACTCACTGTGGTCAAGTGGGATCTGACTCATAGCAACCTCTTCTTGGGTTTCCCAGGTGGTATAACTATGGAAGTAGATTGCCCAACCTTCCTTCCAAGGAGTGGCTGGTGGATTTGAACCACCAGCCTTCTGATTAGCAGTCAAATGCCTTAGGCACTATGCTACCAGTAGTAAAATGTTGTTGT
>NW_006921727.1:2556029-2559433 GCF_000298275.1 Orycteropus afer afer
TAATAAAACATCCAAGTCAAAATGGTATTTAAAATAAACAGTGGGGGATGGGTGGGTATTTAATGCGTTATAGAACTTAATGACCAATGGGCATGGATGATTTTGAGCATAGTTAGATCCAAGAGTCAAACCATGTCACCAGACTCAGTCTGTCCCCAGTCTTAGCTCTGTTTTCTTTTTTATTGGCACTACTCACAGGAAGCCATTCCCACCATGGTGACAGTAAAGGGGAGGGACAAAATGGCTGCTATCAGGCTCCAGCTACATCCTCCTCTTTGTAATGAAAGAAGAAAAGAAGAACTTCTCTTCTCCTACAGGATGAGTAAAGTCCTGTACTTGGATTCTGTTGGCTCAAACTGGATCATCTGCCCAAATCAAGCTCAATCCCTATGGCCAGGAGGAAAGAGACTACATTGCTTGGCTCATGCTGTGAGCCAAGCACAACCCCAACTCTCCCAGAATGAGAGAGTGGGTGATACCTTTAAACAAATGGAATGGAGGCTTGGCAGACCCACAAGAATGTCCAACATCAGATGTCCCATATGGAAAATCATATAGGAAATAAAGTGAGTTAAAAAAAATGAGGTTAGGAAAACCACCCCAGTTTAGTTTCTTCCTCCTGGATAATTGCTAAATACTCTGCTTTTCTTTGGCCATTCAGCCACCCACTTTAACTTCACCCCAAGACTTTATAACATTGAGGAACATAGATACCAGGAAATCTACTGCTGTTAAGAATACAGATTAGATCTGATTTTGCAGACTGTCCTTAAAAAACTTTAGCTTTTAAAAAGCTTCTTACTAATCTAAAAATTGCCAGTCATGCTTCCATACTGATTAGCATTTGTGCCAGAAACTGTTCTCGATTTTTATTAAAAACCTCATTTGCCTGTGGCCTCATATATTTTTTAAATGCCTGGCCTCATTTCTTTCAAATCTGTACATATCCCATCTTTTTCTTGGCTATAATTAGTTACTAAGACTTATTAGCCTAGAAGTAGCTCCAAGAAACTCTAAATTACAAGTCAGCACTGATTTTTGTTTTTTTATTTTTCCTGATTCTCAGCAAAAATGGTTGTTTTTTTCTCCTGGGATAAGCTACCACATTAAGTTTTCTCTTTTCACCCCTTGAGAATAGCTATTATTATTAGAAGGAGCAAAGGTATAAATTTTTAAAGGAACACATCAGAAGGAGTGAGTTGAGTTTAAGCAGTCTTTCAATTCTGGTACTTTTAGAGTAGCAAAACTTCTAGGCATCAGGAGAAAAGCAAGTTAAAACAAACTCTTTACTAGCTGCTACATGTGAGGTGGATCAATAACACTAACTGACAACTTTTCATATGAAATTCAAGCAGTTGGAAGTTTCTTTTTTTAGTCCCTGAATATCTGTTCTCTCCACTTCAAAGGACTCTGCTGCAGAGCAGTAAGAGTGTGGCTTGTACACAACACCACTCCTTTTCTGTTTAAATCATAACATTCAGCAGTTCTGGGGCTGCCAGGTAATGATAAAAGGCTTTGGAGTTTTGACTGTTTATTCTTGAATAGCAAAGACAGAGGAGCACCATGAACAGAGGCATAAGCTTCAGAGACAAGTATGGCAGGGTTCCAACCACACCAGTACTAGGCGTGACCTTGAGCAAATTAGCTCTCCAAGCTCCCCATGTCCTCGTCTGTAAAATGAATATAATATTACTTTCTTGATTATTGGGAGAATTAAGTGCAATATTCACTATAACTAAAACTCACTGCTGTTGAGTCAGATCCAACTCATAGCAACCCCTCCTTGGGTTTCTGAGGTGATATCACTGCAGAAGTAGATTGCCCAACCTTCCTTCCAAGGAGTGGCTGGTGGGTTTGAAGCGCCAGCCTTCTGGTTAACAATAAAATGCCTTAGGCACTATGCCACCAAAGCTCTTGATATTCACTATAATACACACTTAAAAATAACAGCTGTTACTGAGCATTTATTACATACCAGATACAGAAAGCAATTCCTTATCCATTAAACAAGTATCCATTGAATGCTTAGTATGTGCAAGCACTGGTCTAGGGAATTAGGATATATCAGTGAACAAACAGACAGATTCTTGGCCTCCTGGAGTATACATACTTGCAAGGATAGCTATTTAGATTATAACATAATGAATAACATAATATTGTATAAAACCTATTATAATAATGATGATGGAAATAAAATAATTGATATGATAATGACTTGTCTAAAGTCTTTAAGGAGTCCCTGGGGGTTCTGGTGGCATAGTGCCTAAGGCATTTGACTGCTAACCAGAAGGTTGGTGGTTCAAACTCACCAGCCACTCCATGGAAAGAAGACTGGGCAATCTACTTCTGTAAAGACTTACTGCCTCCAAAACCCAAAGGGAGTCTCTATAAGTTGGAATCAACTCAATGGCAGTGAGTTTGGATTGTTTTTTGGGGGGTTGGTGCAAGGGTTAACACACTTGGCTGCTAACCAAAAGGTTAGAGGGTCTAGTCCATCCAGAGATGTCTCGGAAGAAATGCCCGATGAGCTACTTTTAAAAAGTCACAGCCATTGAAAACGCTATGAGAACATTTCTACTCTGACACACATGGAGCCACCATGAATCAAGATCAACTTGAAGGTAACTAGTTAAAGTTTTTAAAAACAATTGGCCTCTGCAAGGATTTCAGGCATAATGACATGGTGAAGTCATATCTGAGGATAAAGGCAACAGATAGACTATTCAACCCCTTACTCATTGCCATTGAGTTGATTTTGACTCATAGCCACCCCTCCTTGGGTTTCTGAGGTGGTATCTCTATGGAAGTAGATTGCCCAGTTTTCCTTCACAGGAATGGCTGGTGGGTTTGAACCATCAGCCTCTGGTTAGCAGTCAAATGCCTTATTAAACTATGCCAACAGATCTACTTAAATACCAGGAAATTAAAACAAGTCCACAAAAGTTGTACACAAATATTCAGAGCAACATTGTTCCTAATAGTCAAAGTGATGAATGGATTAACAAAATGTGGTACATTCAAACAATGGAATACTAATTTGGCAATAAAAAGGAATGTTATATCATTTCGTGGTATAGCATGTATACACCTTGAAAATACTATGCTAAATGAATGAGGGGTGACTGCTAATGGTTATAGTGTTTCTTTTTGTGGTGACAAAAGTGTCCTGAAATAAGATAGTGAGGAAGGTTACAGAACTCTGAACATACTAACAACCATTGAATTGTACACATTAAAGGGGTAAATCGTATGGCAAAGTGGTTAAAGTATTCAGCTGCTTGTAATGTCAGTGGTTCAAACTCACCACTCCACAGGAGAAAGATGTGGCAGTCTACTTGTGTAAAGATTTTCAGCCTTGGAAACGGAAGTTCCACCCTGTCCCACAGGGCTGCTGTGAGTCAGAA
>NW_006921727.1:2559866-2569785 GCF_000298275.1 Orycteropus afer afer
GGAAGGAAGGTTGGGCAATCCTACTTCCGTAGTGATACTGCCTCGGAAACCCAAGGAGGGGTCGCTATGAGTCGGGGCCGACTCCACGGCACATAACAACAACAACAACAACAACTTAAACTTAAGGCTTTGCTGCTAAAAAAAAATATATTCAAAATAGCTCAGGGAAAGATTTTTCTTTGTGCCTATCACTTGTCCTTTAGTATAAATGAGTTTGTAAGATATTTTTCTGACAGTGGGATTTGGTTGAAGAAAAACAGAATGAGAAAAAAGCACTGGGAGGATAAAAGGAAAAAAGCTCATGGAAAGAAGGCACAGAGAAAAGAAGGCTGGGGACATGCACATTTTCATTCCTTAATATTTTAGCAGCACTGATCCTATTGCCTAGTTGTCTTTGCTAATGCCCTAACCTATCTCCTCTTTTTCTCACTTTCTTCCTCCACTGAACCATAACTTCTGCATTCTAAAGGGCCTGATCCGAAGGTCAATTACACCAAAAGTCACTGTAGCTTTAACCTTCTATTCATATTTCTATTCTCTCTGCTCTTGTTCCATATCTCTATTGACTTTAATTTGAAATTACACTGAGGTATCTTCAAGCTGTTTCACAGATACAAGATTTGTTTAATACAAAAATTAAAAAAAAAAACAAAAAACCCTTATATAAGGAATTATCAAGGAGCTCAGGTGGCATAGTGCTAAAGCATTTGACCACTAACCAGAAGCCTAGAAGTTCAAATCCACCACCCACTCCTCGGAAGGAACAGTGGACAATCTACTCCTGTAAAGTTATTGCCTCAGAAACCCAAGGAGGGTCACTATGAGTCAGAACCAACTCCACAGCAGTGAGTTTTTTTGTTAAGGAGTTATCTATGTCATACTTGGTGAAAAGACTTCAGAGGATCGACTCCAACTTACAGTTAGAAGCTGTCTGAAAAGCATTCCAAACCATGTCTATTTTTAGCAAGGTAAATGCTGTGATCTATTAGTTATATCTGTAGAGTGCATGGAAGTGAGTGAACACTAAGCATGCCGTCCCTGAGATCACTGCTTACGGAGCTCGGAGCTCCTTGTTATTTGCTATTTCCTTCTGCCTTATCATCAGACATGACTTTTATTAACACAGTAGAGAAAGTTCCTTCATTGTTACACATCAGCATGGTCTGCTTTGTTAGTGAATCCTAGTATTCTGTGGCAGAGGAGACATCCTATACATGTGGTCCCCATGGACAGCCACAAGGGTCTTGCTGATGCATTCGAGGTTGAGAGGGGTGGGTGGATAGTCTTACCCCTGAGATTGCAGAAAGAATGAAGAACCTGGGGGACCCTGACTACAGGGGTCACCGGGCTGCCCACTACCTGGCATGTTTGCTTTCCACCCTCCATTCCACAGTGAGGTAAGCTTCTCAGGCAGACTGTGTGTGTATGATATTTAGTCATGGCCCAACTGGGCCAACTAATGGCCCAACACCATTACCATCACAGCAGAGTGCTGCAGGCCTCACAGGACAGCCATGCACAAGCCTGTAGCACCTAGCCTACTCTGGTCCAGGCTACATGGATGAAGGACCTCTGAATGCCTGATTGGTAGAGTCCAAAACTTGCACCCTACAGCTCCTGTCTTACTGAGGCACTGAGAGTGCTGCATTAAGGGAGAGGCCACATGAGAAGAGGAAGATGGTACTGGTAAGAGGGGCAGCGCATCTGAGAGATCACTTCTCTGGAAGTTAAATCATCCATCCTAAATTGTCATTACTAATTCTAGCAATTTCATCTTAAAGACATGTTTAAGACTAAATAAAACTGAAACTTTTCAAACTTTTGAAATATAATAAATCAGTCTTACCATCTTAAACAACAATAACAAATTGAGTGAAAATACATAAAAGGCATCATTACTTTCTTGAAATGCAGTTCATGGTAGACTCATCATGCTAACATATAAATATCAGTAGTAAAACCAACAGCCCAAAGACAAGAACATCCACCTTATGTCCAAACAATTCAAATTAATCCTGTAAGAGTAAATTGTACTCAAGTTGTAATGAAGAAAACAGAAGTCTGAATCACAACTGGATCCTGAAATTAAGAGGATAGTACAACAGAAATGTCACTGTAGTACATTCCAAGTCAACTTCCCTTCTGTTTCCTGTTTCAAAAAAACCTACATAAAATAAATTAAAAATAAAAAATTTCTGTAGAGTATGACTACTACCAAAAATGTGGAAAAGAAAATCAGACCAAATGCCAAGGTGTGCTATTCATTTTCTTAATGACTTGCAAAGAAATTACAATCAAACTAACTTTCAGGGAATCTGACTGTTATTAAGAATGCAAATTCATCAGAACTCTGAAGGACAGAAATCATAAAACCTAGGATTAACAATCAGGAAATGTTATTACAACAGTGTGGGAAAGGTTCCAGTTGGTATTATAATGAATTTTAATGATAGTAGAATTATTTACACACCGATAGTAAAACCATTGAACTTTGGGGCAAAAATAATCAAAATTATAAACTTGAAAGAAAGCCAGTTGGACATAGATGATCTATTCATCTTGCCCAATGATGATGATGACGATGACAGGACAAACAGAAAAGTTATCTCCTGAAGCTGTTGATTCAACACATTTTTCTCCAGCACCATCCACTGGAAAAGCACAAGCAACACTAAATGAAAATACTTGGAAAGTAGATCTTGAACTAAGAAGCATCTCAGCAGATTCAGAGTTGAACACAGTTACATTACCAAAAAAAGTAAAACTGAAAGACCAATTTGATAGTTCTACTATAGATATACCTCTAAAACATAAAGCGATTTCTCAAGAAATGTTAGTTGATCTTATATCTTTAAGATCTTATGTCTTTAAGCTGCCAAAAGTCTTTTGACAATGTCATTCAAAACTGTCAAAGCATACCAGTAGGAACATCCTACAAGCTGTTAATAGAGCTTATGGTTTTCTGTTTAAATTTTATCAAGATATAGCCAGAAGAAGTGGAAAATTATCCCAAAGAAATTAGTTTATATCTCCTTGATCTAACTAAATATGAATGGTATAATGTCTAAAAAATCACCAGTAGTGTTTCAACAGATGGTACCAGCAGTTTTTCAAAGGCTGAGAATGCAATCACAAGGGTAAAGTCTGGAATGATTCTAAAGGAATAAATAAGTAACAACTCTGAAAGACTAATACATTATTTTTAATTTTTCAAACTAGCCTGAACCTTCAGGCAAACATGGCATTTGATATCATTATTGCTAACATTGATACTAGGAACTGTGTTTCTAATTTTTCTGCTAAAATGTCCCATGAAGAAGCCAATAGCAAGTGTGTTGTCCATACAAGACTGAATAAAATATCAAAGGAAGTCATGTACAAAAAGAAACAAAATTTAAAATGTGTCCTATGAATCTAATAGAAATTGAAAGCAAACCAGAATTCTAGATTTTGATGGGGAGGAAGAAACTGGAAAGAGTCACACTATCTTCATCAGTCCTGTAAAAAAAAATAACAGTATGTCTAGAATCTCCATCTGCTATGATATTGGAAGCTATAACACTGGTATTTCAAATACTAGCAGAGTCACCCGTGATGGACTGGTTTCAGCAGAGTTTCTAGACTAAAATATACTAAGAAGAAGGACATGATGGTTTACTTCTGAAAGAATTGGCTACTAACAGCATTATAGATAGCAGTGGAACACTGTCTCATATACTTCCAGGAAATGAGCCTCTTAGGTTGGAAGGCATGCAAAATATGACTGAGGAAGAGCTACCTCCTCAAAGTAGAGTTACCCTAATGACATGGATGGAATAAAGCTCCCTGAACCTTCATTTGCTGATAAAGCATGACTCAAAATGAGAAGAAACAGCTGAAAACATCCATTAATAATTGGATCATAGAATGTATGACGTATCAATCTAGGAAAATTGGAAGTTGTCAAAAATGAAATGAAACACAAAAAGATGATATCTCAGGCATTAGGGAGTTGAAATGGACTGATACTGGTCATTTTGAATCAGACAATTTTATGTTCTACTATTCTAGGAATGACAGATTGAAGAGGAATGGTGTCACATTCATCTTCAAAAGGAACATTTCCAGATCTACTGAAGTATGAAGCGGTCAGTAAAAAGATAATATCCTTACACACACAAGGAAGACCAGTCAATATGACTATTATTTGAATTACTGCACCAACCACTAAAACCAATGAATAAATTAAAGATTTTTACCAACTTCTACAGTCTGGAATTGATCAAACATCCAATCAAGTTGAATTGGTAATTACTGGTGATTGGAATGCAAAAGTTGAAAACAAAGAAGGAACAGCAGTTGGAAAATACGGCCTTGGTGACAGATATAGGAGACCACATGATAGAATGCTGCAAAACCAATGAATTATTCTTCACAAATACCTTTTTACAATTACATAAATGATGACAATATCATTTATTGTTATTTGGGCCTTGCCAAATGGAATACACAGGAATCAAACCAACTACACTTGTGTAAAGAGGAGATAGAGAAGCTCATTATCAGTCAGAACAAGACTAGCGGCTGAGTGTGGAACACATCATTTCTCACTCACATGCAACTTCAAGTCGAAGCTGAAGAAAATTAAAACAAGTCATGAGAACCAAAGTATGACCTCGATTATATCCCACCTAAATTTGGAGACCATTTCTGGAATAGATTTGCCACTTGGAACACTAATAACCAAAGAACACATGAGTTCCAGAGAACACATGAGTTGTGGGATGACATCAAGGACATCATACATGAAGAAAGCTAACGGCCATAGAAAAGAGAGAGAAGAAATCCAAAATCAATGTCAGAAGAGAACATTAAACTTGCTCTTGAATGTAGAGTAGCTAAAGCAAATAGAAAGAATTGTGAAGTAAAAGAATGGAATAGAAGTTTTCAAGGGGTTAATTGAGAAGAAAAAGTAAAGTATTATAGTGAAATATGCAAAGAAATTTTCAAACCAGAAAGGAAGAATACACTTGGCATTTTTAAAGCTAAAAGAACTGAAGAAAAAATTTAAGCCTTGAGTTGTAATATTGAAACATCCTATGGGCAAAATATTGAATGATACAGGAAACATCAAAAGAAGATGTAAGCAATCCACAGAACTCACTGTACCAAAAAGAACTGGTCATCATTCAACCATTTCAGGAGGCAGTATATGATCAAGAACTGATGGTATTGAAGGAGGGAGTCCAAGCTGCATTGAGGGTCTTGGTGAAAAATAAGCCTCCAGAAATTGATAGAATACCCATTGAGATGTTTCAACAAATGGATGTAATGCTGGAAGGATTGCTAGATAGATTTCAATGTCAAGAAATTTGGAAGATAGCTACCTGCCCAACTAACTGCAAGAGAGTCATGTTTGTGCCCATTCCAAAAAATGTTATCCAACAGAATGCAGAAATTATTGAACAATATCATTAATATTACACACAAGTAAAATTTTACTAAAAATAATTCAAAAATGGTTGCATCAACAGGGAACTGCCAAAAACTGAAGCCAGGTTCTGAAAAGGACATGGAATGAGACATACCATCGCTAATGTCAGATAGATCTTGGCTGAAAGCAGAGTACCAGAAAAGTGTCTACCTGTCTTTTATTGACTATGCAAAGGCATTTGACTGTATGGATCATAACAAATTATGGATAACATTGTGAAGAATGGGAGTTCTAGAACACTTAATTATGTTCATGAAAAACCTGTACATAGACCTGTTCATTCAAAGAGACCAAGGGGATACTGCATGGTGTAAAATCAAGAAAAGTGTGCATCAGGTGTATATCCTTTCACCATACTTATTCAATCTGTATGCTTAGTAAATAATTGTGAATCTGGACTGTATAGAGAAGAAAATGGCATTCAAATTGGACAAAAACTCATTAACAACCTGCAATATGCAGATGGCACAACCTTCCTTGCTGAAAGCAAAGAGAACTTGAAACACTTACTTATGAAGATCAAAGCATACAGCCTTCAATATGAATTTCATCTCAACATAAGTAAACAAAAATCCTCATAACTGGACCAATAAGTAACATCATGTAAAAGGGAGAAAAGATTGACGTTGTCAAGGATTTTATTTTACTTGGATCCCCAATAACAGCCATGGAAGCAGTAGTCAAGAAATCAAAAGATGTGTTACAACGAGCAAATCTGCTGCAAAAGACCTCTTTAAAGTGTTAAAGAGCAAAGATATCACTTTGAAGACTAAGATAGATGTGCCTGACTCAAATCATGATTTTTTTCAGTCACTCCATATGCATGTGAAAGCTGGACAATGTAAAATGAAGATCAAAGAAGAATTGACACTTTTGAATTATGGTGCTGGTGAAGGATTTTGAATGGACTGCCAGAAGAACAAACAAATCTGTCTTGGATTAAGTGCAGCCAGAATGCTCCTTAAGTGAGGATGGCGAGACTTCACCTCTCTTACTGTCATGCTGTTAGGAAAGACCAGTCCCTGGAGAAGGATATCATGCTTGTTGAAATGGATGGTCAATGAAAAAGAGGAAAATGGATTGACACAGTGACTGCAACAATGGGCTCAAGCAAAGCAATGATTGTGAGGATGGTATAGGCAGTTTCATTCCATTGTATAGGATCACTATGAGTGGTGTGATGGTTATGTTTGTATGTCAACTTGGCTAGGCCTGGTTGGAGTGGCTGGGCAGCTGGATGTAGTATTCCCCATGATGAGACTGGTAATAACTCCATGGTGGAATCTACTGGGAGCAGCTGAGTAGCTACCTTTGGGTATGTGGTCTGCTTCCCATATACAAGGAGAAGCTTTGAGAATGGTCTCTAGCATATGGCACGCTTGGACCTTGCATGTAGCCGTGTCATAGCTCAGCAGCCTGCTATGCTCTGCCAGCCTTGGGACTTACAATGGACTTAACAGCCTGCCTTGTGGTTTGGTAATATCGGGACTGTGCCTTTTGACTTGTCAACCTTGGGGCTTCTCAGCCTCAGCAGCCAGAAGCTGTCTGAGTGAAGAAATGCCTCTAGCTCCAGTGGGCTGGGAGCAGGAAGTAGAGCTGGACCCCAAGGTTGAGGGGCTTTCATCCAGCCCCTAGAGCCTGGCAATTTGAACCTGGACTTAAGGCCTCCAAATTGTAAGAATAAACTCCTGTTTGTTATGGCCATCCCATTTGTGGTATATTTCTTGTCAGAGCGGCACTAGGTAACCAGAACAAGTGGAAACTGACTAGACGGGTATTTAACAACATACCATCTCTGGCTAAGGGAAGTATCTGTTACTAATGAGGAACTGCATGGCCTAAATGAAAAACTTTTTACTGGTGTTATAACTCACTTTTACTTGAAATAAATTAATCTTCTGCTAAACTATTAGCTAATCTTTAACTTCCTGTTATATTATATATCTTTGTTTTCTGGTGTCAGACTTCCTGGGTTTTTAATTCCAACAGAGCCACTTACTGTATGACATTTGGAAGGTTTTTAATCTACCACACCAGTGTTTCTTCATTTAAAAAATAATAATTTGTTGCATGAGTAATAACTGACCTATTGCATTTATTGCCTTCACTAACTGTGTGAGCACCCTGAAATACTGCAGGGTATATGTGTGATAGTTGTGTATCAAAGGACATTATAAAAATTAAATGGTATAATAAGTGTCAGGCTCTAGGAAAATTTCCTGATGCGTTCAGTGTTCAATAAATGCCAGCTTATTTTGTTATTCTTACAGTATTTTACAGGAGTTTTGGTGGTGTAGTTAAGGCATTTGGCTGCTAAACAAAAAGTCAGTGGTTTGAACCCACCAGCTGCTCCACAGAAGAAAGATGAGGCAGTCTGCTTCTGTAAAGATTTACAGCCTTGGAAATCCAGTGGTAGCTGCTATGAGTTGGAATCAGCTTTCTCCTGTGAAGCAGCTGGTGGTGTCATCAACAATTGATGACAGTGAGTTGGTTTTTTTAATAGTAGTTTAAGTCTTTAAGAAAATTGTTACTATCTTAGATTAGATAATGATTTTACAATAATTGTTGTATAAGTATGAAAGTATGATTTAATTCATTTTTTCAATAAATATTCTAAATGTGAAAATAAACTTATCCTTACCACCATCACCAAGGACATACTTATTATTTTATGTGGATAAGAAGGTATGTATTGTTGTTAGGTGCCATCAAGTTGATTCCTACTCAGTTACCCCACGTGTACTTCTAGGTACTTCAAAGTAGATATCAAGATATTAGGATCCCTGGTGGCATAAACTCTCAGCTGCTAACCAAGATCATTGGTTCGAACCTACAAGTCACTCCACAGAAGAAAGATGTGGCAGTTTGCTTCTATAAAGATTTATAGCCCTGGAAATCCTATGTGGAAGTTCTACAATGTAAGGGCACAATGAATTAGAATTGACTCTGGTAGCATAGTGCCTAAGTCATTTGACTGCTAACCAGAAGGCTGGTAGTTCAAACCCACCAGCCACTCCTTGGAAAGAAGAATGAGCAATCTACTTCCATAGAGATACTGCCTCGGAAACCCAAGGAGGGGTCACTATGAGTCGGGTCCAACTCGACGGTACATAACAACACACACAGAAGTGGGTGACTATAAGCTAGAAAGAAGGAGAATCCGGAGTCTATCGCTCTTTTCTGTATAACAGCAATTGTTTTGTTCTTTCAAAAAAGGAATTGCTATCCGATTAGTCAGAAAATGATTACAAATAGCCCCCTTACTCTCACCATAAATTAAACATACAATTTAATATAAGCATGATAACTAAGAGATATCAATTTTGTGTTGGCTATAAACAAGTCCTGGCCACAAATTAAAATGAAAGAAACCTAACACACTGCCTCAGAGTCAGATCCAAATTAAAGGTTAATGAATTCTTTCCTACAATTTCAGAATTGTGAAGAATTTTGCATTATTGGGAAGACATTTCTTCAAGGTGATAAAGTGTATTGTAATCGTCAATAATGGAATAACCTTGCTTTAATCTTGACTGTTTCTTAGGTGGAGTGTTAACATAAAAAAAAAAAAAAAAAAAAACCTCATTGCCATTAAGTTAATTCCAACTCATAGCAATCCTATAGGACAGAATAGAGTAGCCTCATAGGGTTTCCAAGGCTGCAATCTTTATGAAACCAGACTGCCACATCTTTCTCCTGTGAAGCAGCTGGTGGGTTCAAACCACCAATCTTTAGGTTCACAACCAAGCACTTAACCACTGCAGTGCTAGGGCTTCTTGAATATTAACATAGGAAATCAAATTTGCAATTGACCAAGGACACAGCCTATATTTTAAATGGAATTTATTAAATTATACACTAACCAGTCTTTTTTTTTTTTTTTTCTTTAAAAAACAAAAGGATGACTGCATTTAGGTAAAACCTAGCAATAAAAGCATTAAAGACATTGAGAAAGATTGTAACACACCAATTAACACAAAAGATTTTCTACCAGTACTTTATCTTTAACTCTTTTATCAACGACAGAATATAAGGCATAGAAAAGTGGTCCGGTGCACAAAATTCAGGGAAGATGACTTTCCATTAGAAATCTGAGAAATATAACATGTCATCAGTCTACAGTAATCTAAACTTTGTCTACCTCACTTCCCAAAATCCTACTTCAAGTATTTATACTTCAAAATCTATTCTTACTCAGTTTAATGGAGCTTTTCACAGAGCTTTGTTTTACCAGATTTGTATTTAACATTGAGAGGGTTTAGAACTTAAAATTAATAAAATCACAGGTGAGCACTTCTGATTTTGTTTCATCTGTCAGGTAATAACTGGGCTGGTTTTGTTGCAGTCAAGTTAGTTGTTGTTGTTGTTGTTATGTGCCGTCGAGTCGGCCCCGACTCATAGCGACCCCTCCTTGGGTTTCCGAGGCAGTATCACTACGGAAGTAGG
>NW_006921727.1:2570740-2575044 GCF_000298275.1 Orycteropus afer afer
TAGTGATACTGCCTCGGAAACCCAAGGAGGGGTCGCTATGAGTCGGGGCCGACTCAACGGCAAATAACAACAACAACAACAATTTATGTTGTAGTTCAATATAGAAATATTTTTGTTATATTCATATAATCTAATAAATATTATATTTAAGCAATTTATAACTACATCATATGTTGTTGTTGTTGTTATTGTTATGTGCCGTTGAGTCAGACCCGACCCATAGTGACCCCTCCTTGGGTTTCCGAGGCAGTATCACTACTGAAGTAGATTGCCCAACCTTCCTTCCAAGGAGTGGCTGGTGGGTTTGAACTGCCAGCCTTCTGGTTAGCACTCAAGTGCCTTAGGCACTATGTTTCCAGAGCTCCTAACTACATTATATATTATTCCATAATTAAAATTGGTAGTAAACATTACTAAGGATTTCTGTAGGTAAGAAAATAAAAATTCAAACAATTATACCAACAAGCAACATCAAGATAAATGGAGAAAAGATTGAAGTCAGGGATTTCATTTTCCTTGGATCCACAATCAACTGTCATGAAAGCAGCAGTCAAGAAATCAGACAATCTATTGCACTGAGCAAATCTGCTACAAATGATCTCTTTAAAGTGTGAAGGAGAAAAAATGTTACCTTGAAGACTAAAGTGTGCCTAACCCAAGCCCTGGTATTTTCAATTGCCTCATATGCATGTGAAAGCTGGACAATGAATAAGGAAGACTGAAAAAGAGTTGATGCCTTTGAATTGTGGTGTTGATGAAGAATACTGAAAATACCATGAACTGCCAGAAGGAACAAATCTGTCCTGGAGGAAGTGCAACCAGAATGCTGTTTAGAAGCGAGAACGGCCATACTTCATCTTACCTACTTTGGCCTTGTTGGCAGAGGGACCAGTCCCTGGAGAAGAATATCATGAATGGTAAGGTAGAAGGTCAGTGGAAAAGGGGAAGATTCTCAATGAGATGGATTGACACAGTGGCTGCAACAATGGGCTCAAGCACAATGGGGATTGTCAGGATGGCTCAGGACCAGACAGTTTTTTGTTCTGTTGTACATAGGGTTACTATGAGTAGGAACCAACTCAATGGAACCTAACAACAGGATTCTGTATGGTCTTGTATGGGAGGAGGTCCATGGGAGGTGATGTCATAAGCTAACACATTGGGTGACACCAACCCTAGTGACACCCTGTTTTGTTATTATTGTTGGTTTGTTTCATTTGTATTGTTTCATTTGTTACCTAGGATCCTGGTGGTGCAATGGTTCCACGGAAGAAAAGACCTGGAAATCTGCTCCAATAAAGATTACAGCCCAGGAAACTCGATTAGCAGTCATATTGAGTCATTATGAGTTGAAATTGACTCAACAGCAAGGACAACAACATTTGCTACCTATCAGTCTTTGTCAAAGCAAGTAGAAGGCGATTTCCACATTTTCTAGGTACCATTTGGATCAAACCATTAGCTTACCAAAACTTGTTGCCAGGCAATAAGAGGAGAAATCTCTCCTTAAAGCTCTCACTATAAATTTATAATAACAGCAGGTAACCAATATCTTTTAAAATATCATTAGTTCATCTTTTCTTCTCAGCCCACTAATCACCTCATTTATTTAACCATGACTAATATTAGTTTGCTTTTTTCCAAAGATGAAAGTAAGGGATATTATCTCTTGATATTTAGTCCAAAGAATTTATCATGATGTTATATAAACAAAGAAGATTTCTCATTAAATTATGTATGTTGATGGTCAACAGGGAGGAAATATGGCTCAAGTCTTCATTAATGTTCCTGTATCTGGCTCTAAGGCTCACAGTGACAGGACCCTGGAATTGCCTCTTTCAGCCTGACATCAGTCCTACTAATCAATAACTAGTGATGAGCTCAGTCAGGGGGTATGTAGAATAAGTAAAATTTAAGCTATCATCAAAAATACAATGACTTGTATCCAGAAGACAGTGCATTTTGACTGTAGTGGGAAATGTTAAGAAAAACACCTATTGTGTGAGCCAAGGAACTCAATAACAAGACCAGTCCTAACTAACCAACTTTTTTCCTATAACCAGGAACAATAAAAAGCCTAAAACTGTAAAGATGGAAAAGTGATATAGATAGATAGATAGATAGATAGCCAGATATAGATATAGATATAGATGATACAGATATAGACTTGACTGTTAACAAGAAGGCTGGTGGTTCAAACCCACCAGCCACTCCTCAGAAGGAAGATGAGGCAATCTACTTCCGTAGTGATACTTCCTTGGAAACCCAAGGAGGGATCGCTATGAGTCGGGTCTGACTCAACAGCATAGAACAACAACAACATAGATGATAGATATAGGTATATCGTACACACAGTCAAGTCACTACATCAGTGTCCTTTCTCTAATGAACCCAACTGGTCACATTCTACAACTGAACACTTAATCAGGAGGCCATAATATGGGGAAGATAATGGATGTCAAAATGTGGAACCAACTACTTAAAATCCAAATTCACTGCTCCCAGGTGCTTATAAGCTAAGTGCATCCACATAGAGGCTTGCAAGTTCTGGGCCCATCTTGTGTACAAGATGATGTTACTAGAGACATAGTAGGAGTATTATCAACTCTCACCATGAAGAAAGTTAATAGGTTTTAAAAATATTAAGAATAGGGTACATACAATAAGAATAAAGGTTAAAAAAACATTTAAGTAAGGAAAAACTAAAAACCCAATAAGAATTATATATTGAGTTAAAAATAGTAATGAGGTAAAAGATGAGATTTGAGATTTAAAAAAAAGTATCTACATCAAAATAAATTGAAAAGAGATAACAAAATTTTTGAAAATGTGAGTTTAAAAATTTAAAATGTGAAATTATGGAAACTAAGATTCAAAATAGAATTAAAGATTAGAAAGAAAAGTAAATATTAAAACTATAAGATAAAATAAAACTGGGAAATGTTTGGAACAATGAACTGGGAAATTTTTGGAGCAATGAAAACAGCATGTTTGAGAATTAGAAAAAAAAAATGTGAAATGAAGAAAAATACAAAATTAGAATAGAAATTAAAAAATATTTGAAGTGCTATGAATAATAATAAACTGTTATCTCCCATTATCTCTGCTTTATGACTGTTGTCCCTATGTAACATTGAGACTTGTTATCTTTACTCATTTGTAAAACTGCGATGATAATAGTACCTCCTCACATGGCTATTAATTATAATGATTTAATTCCTATAAAGAGCTTTGAAAGAAGCCCTTTCTATGACGCACTGGTTAAAGAGTTTTCTGATAACCAAAAGTTCATTGGTTTGAAACCACCAGCTGCACCTCTTGAGAAAGATGGGGCAGTCTGCTCTGTAAAGATTTACAGTGTTGGGAATCCTATGGAATAGCTATGTTCTGTCCTACAGGGTCACTTGTTGTTGTTGTTGTTATATGCCTTCCAGTCGGACCCGACTCACAGCGACCCCTCCTTGGGTTTCCAAGGTAGTATCACTACGGAAGTAGATTGCCCAACCTTCTTTCCGAGGAGTGGCTGGTGGGTTTGAACCACCAGCCTTCTGGTTAGCAGTCAAGTGCCTTAGGCACTACACTACCAGAGCTCCTGGGTCACTCATTAGGAGTCATAATCTATTCAATGGATGGATTTTTAAAGAGAATAGAATACTAGCTAGCTTAGATTCTCCCACTTGAAGGGGAAGTGATAAGGTCCTATTGCAAAACAGTAGCTGGGTTGGGAGATAGGATTGTGGCCATCTTTGGAAACACAATCTGCCACAGTAGGAATATTTAAGAAACTTACAACACCAGTTTTTAGAGGAGATGATTAAACACAGTGAGTAAGAGAGGGTGAAGAGGATGATGAAGAAGAAATATTTAACTTATATATTATAAAAAATGTTTTTGAGCCAATTAAATATTTTTTATTTTAAAGAAGCCCTATTTTCTTTTACTTAGAAAAACAAAAGGGAAGAATAAGCTTGGCATTTCTCAAACTAAAAGAACTGAAGGAAAAAAACAAGCCTTGAGTTGTAATATTGAAGGATTGATTCTACAGGCAAAGTATTGAATGATGCAGAAAGCATCATCCAAAAGAGGATTGAAGGAATACACAGAGTCACCATACCAAAAAGAATTGGTCGATGTTCAAACATTTCAAGAGGTAGCTTATGATCAAGAAGCAATAATACTGGAGGAAGAAGTCCAAGCTGCACTGAAGGAACTGGCAAAAGACAAGGCTCCATGAATTGAAGGAATACCCATTGAGATGTTTAAAAAAATGGATGCAGCCACGAAATTTGGAAGGTAACTACCTG
>NW_006921727.1:2588026-2590785 GCF_000298275.1 Orycteropus afer afer
CAAAAGACCTCTTTAAAGTGTTAAAGAGCAAGTACATCACTTGCTCTTTAGACTAAAGTTGCCTGACACAAGCCATGGTATTTTCAGTAGCCCCATATCCATATGAAAGCTGGACAATGAATAAGGAAGACCAAGGAAGAATTGATGCATTTGAATCATGGTTTGGCAAAAAATACTGAAAATACCATGGACTGCCAGAAGAATGAGCAAATCTGTCTAGGAAAAAGGACAGCTGGAATGTTCTGTAAAAGTGAGAATGGCCAAACTTCATCTCATGTACTTCAGTCCTGTTGTCAGAAGAGACCAGTCCCTGGAGTCGGATATCATGCTTGGCAAGGTAGAGGGTAAGGAAAAAAGGAAGACCTCCAACTAGATGGATTGACATAGTGGCTACATGGGCTTAAACATAACAAATATTGTGAGGATGACACAGGACTGGGCAGTGTTCCGTTCTGTTGTACAATGTTTCGTTCTGTTCTCACTTTGAGTCAGGCTGACTCAATGGGACTAGCAACAACGTTTTCTTTGAAAGGTACAAGAAAAGTTAATTAAACAAATTATTTTTTTTCTTAAATTTATTGGCCTCCATTATCTATATATCCTAATCTCCATTCCCAGAGAACACTTTAACCCACATTCAGGTTCAAGTTACCCAACACTGGCTGAACTTCCACCATGACATGCATGCATGCCTAGTCCATTCTTTTGGAACCAAACCACAATTCAAATATTTAGATCACAGTACATACAGTCATCTAATACACCTGGCACATTTTCTTTTCTTTTCTTTTTTAATTGTGATTTGGGTGAAATTTTACAGAGGAAATTCATTTTCTATACTACAGTTCATACACATTCTGTTTCTTGACATTGACTGCAATCTCCATAATGTAACAGCTCTCTTCCCACTTCTTCTCTAATTAGCCTTTTGCTGTGTCCTTGTTTCTTATGGATTCCTGCTGTCTGAGCTATCTCCCTGTGCAAGTACTCTCCTTCTGGTCTCCCATGGCTGATTGTTCTAAAGAGTGTACCTACCGGATGTAATTGTTCACTTTATATGCGTGTCTATTATTTGGCTGGAAGCCATGGGAGTGAGTTCAGTTCCAGACTTGGCACATTTCTTATTCATTGTAAATTGAAGAATTTACAGAATTGAGAATGCACAACCCTTTAATTGTCTTCTTTATAAATAATATGTTGTATATGTTATTTTTTTAGGAGCTCTGGAGGCATAGTGCCTAAGGCATTTTGACTGCTAACCAGAAGGCTGGCAGTTCAAACCCACCAGCCACTCCTCAGAAGGAAGATTGGACAATCTACTTCGGTAGAGATACCACCTCGGAAACCCAAGGAGGGGTCACTATGAGTAGGATCCACCTTCAAGGCAGTGAGTTTGGTTTTTGGTTTTATATATTATTTTCAGCATACAAAATACATGTATGTTTAAATATACTGGCGTAATGCCTAAGGCATTTGACTACTAACTAGAAGTTTGGTGGTTCAAACCCACCAGCCACTCTTCAGAAGGAAAACTGGGCAATCTACTTCTGTAGAGATACTGCCTCGGAAACCCAAGGAGGGGTCGCTATGAGTCAAAATCAACTTGAGGGCAGTGAGTTTGGTTTTGTTTTTTTTTTTTTTTTGGTTTAGTATGCATCTGGGAAGACTGATGGCTGGCTGCCCTGTGTTCAGACAAAACAAAAAGCTTGTTTTTAAATTGAAGGAGATACTAACACACAATTCATGCTTTTAATTATGCAGAACTCAGAGCAATCCTAGCCTTCCTCTGCTCCCAAAATGTGTGACACAAAGCCTCACATTTAAAACCACAATTCTCACATTCATTTCAGGGTAACAGAGGAACTGAGCCATGCTGTCACTTCCTGGAGAGTACTAGCTTCTATCCTCCCAAGGCTACTTAATCCTACCCAGTTCAACATCCAAGGCTCCCAAGAGTGTGGGCAGGGCCATCGTCTTTTTAAGCCCGACCTCCTACTAACTTCTTCTGATCCTATTCAAGATTGTTGCTTTGGGTATTGGATCTCTGAGCCGATTTTTGTCAGAATTCCCAGAAATCTTCTCAACAGGTTTCTTAAGAATGCCGTGAAGAAAAGCAAGCAAGCAGAAAAATTAGGCTGAAACAAGCAGCTGTTGCATAACAGAGCATGTTGTACAGGATCAGTCACCAGAAAAGTCAGAGTTTGCGTTGAAAATGACCCTAGCCCTTTATATGAGATTTAAAGTCACACATGCACATTCCTGACTCAAGTAATATGTTAAACTTATTTCAAAGAATAATTTGGCTTATCATAATTATTAATATAAACCGTCCGGTCAAAGTAAACTCCACAAATACATACTATGTCAGTTGGCATGCTGAGAAAGTGGTTTTTTTTTTTTTTTTTTTTGCTTGTTTCTTATAACTCATTAAGGGTGCTCCTTCAAATTAATCAATATAAATCATTAACATATGCAAAGTATGACCTCATAGTAAGAAAAATGATCTCTATATGTAGCCTAAGGAATACAATGATTTACTCTGTGGTCTCATCTGCCACAGCTGAGCTATCATCTCTTCTATAGCATAGTATCTATCCTTTTGAATACTTTTCTTTGATAAAAAAATTCATTATGTGCAATACCTAAGCAGAATCAACATTCACACCATACAATGATTTTCCCATATTTTCTGATAGGTACATTTTACATTGCTTGGTTCTACAATCGATGCCAACGGAAGCAGCAGTCAGGACATTAGA
>NW_006921727.1:2591346-2604668 GCF_000298275.1 Orycteropus afer afer
GACTCGACGGCACTTAACAACAACAACAACAACATTTTACCATGACAAATGCTGTATCTAGTATTCTGTTGCAGCAAGCAGTAATGTACCAATCCTTCCACCATCTCCTCAACTAATCAGGATCGATCCTTAATGGCTTTTTAGATATAAGCTGATGCAAGATCATGATGTCTCAGTAAGTTCATATAGTAATTTTTTTTCCTGTTTCTCTCTTTCTTTCTTTCTCTCCACTTTCCTTTCTTTATTTATTTATTCCTTTTATTTTAATAATAATAAGCCTCAAAGTTAAAACTGAAAAAATTCCATAAAAACATTCTAAAGAAACAGTCATGTTACCAACCATTTGTTAGGTCTAAATTGCTTGAATAATTTCCCTTAGAAAGACCAGCACAAGGCCAGTCCCTATGAGGTGGCTGGCGGTTAAAGATGTACCAAATATCCAACTTTTCCAAACTACCATGCCACTCCATCATCTCTGACATCAGCATCTCCTCCTCACCTCAGTAATCTTCCTCCCATCTTAGGGTTCTGTAGTTCATTGCAATGTCTCCCAGAACTCACAAACTCCCAAGGAAACAGCTCACATAGTGGTGGAGGCTGGGAAGCTGTCAAGCTAGCAAGTCCCAGGTCTGTGGGTAGGGCTGGAGGACTCATATGGTTGCAGGGGTTGGCAAGAACCCAAATCGGCAAGTCAGATGACGAGTGCTGTCTCAAGTCCAGGGGTGAGATGATGATGACCCAAATGCAGAACTGGAGCAAGAGAGAGGGAACTTTTCCAGAACATTCCTATATACATACCCTCACAGAAACTAAGGGTGGTGACTTGAGTCACACCGTTCAGTAAGCCGGGACTCAAGATACAGCCCACTGTAAACAGGCATAGAGAGTAGGATTTACAATACTTCACAAAATCGGTGGTTACTTGAGTCACACCCTCCAGCAAGGACTCAAGATGCATCCCACCCTAAATAGGCATAGGGATTAGGATTTACAACACATCACAAAATGGAGGACGATGGCTAGAAGGCCCATATTAAGCCATTCACTGCACTACAGTCCACTCCCTGGCTCTTCTAGCCATTAGCCCTTTCACACTTGAAGAATTAATTTGCCCCTCTCAGTCATTTTACCAGTCCCAAAGTCTTTGACAATTAGTCCTTCAGTAGAGCAAAAGAGTCTCTTAAGAGTGAGGTTACTCAGGTACCAGCCATTCAGGTCTGCTATAGGTGTCCATCTGATGTGATCAGTTACTCCAAAAGTTTGTCTTATCATCACACTTTCTGACCTCTGATAAAACTTAACTGAGAATATTATTCCCTTGTTCTGAGTAACTCTTTAGGTATCAGCATGATGTTAGATTTCCCCTGCTGTGTAACACATGTATTCATTCCTCTACTTTCATCTATTATTTCTCCTTCCCTCCATTTGTCATTTATTTTTACCAAAACTTTCCCATATTGAAAAAAGATACCAGGTTCAGCTGCTGTGCCAGTCCAGATTGCTGTTAGCAAGACCAGTCTAGCAAGTGCCTCCCCCTCAGTCCACTCACATTCTTGTTGGGTATTGTTACATAGGTACAAAACTAGTGGGCTATCTCAACTACTAGGCAAGACAGTAGTACACACTGTCAGCCCCAATTTTGCCATATGGAAGGAAGGTACAATCCATCCCATAAAGCCTTTGGGAATTCTGGAATACAGGTTCAGGGGTATAGTTACAGTCTTTTGCTTAGGGATCACCCCCACCTCTGGTATCCACAGCTGCATCCCAGGTCTTGGGACCACAGCTTCTGGCAGGAAGAAAGCAATGTCAGGTGATGTGGGGAAGAATTATACAGTGGCACCAGCATTCTCCACCACCCACTCTTTGCCAGATCCCCCAGAAAAATGTAGGAATCTGTCCAGTGGTGATCCTCCCCTCTTCATGCTGAGTATGAGCACAGGTTCATGAAGGCATGTGAGCCAGCCCTTCAGGCCTTTATCTCCCCTATTTTAGATAACAAATGTTTCCATTGCCCATTCCAGTTCTCTATCAAACCATTACTTTGAGGATGGTATAGAACATGGTATGTCCATTTAATATGATGTTTTTTGGCCCATTGCTGCACCCCATGGACTGTAAGGAGCTCTGGTGGCATAGTGCCTAAGGCATTTGACTGCTAACTAGAAGGCTGGCCATTCAAACCCACTAGCCACTCCATGGAAAGAAAACTGGGCAATCTACTTCCATTAAGATTTACCACCTTGGAAACCCAAAAAGGGGGTCCAAATTTGTTTTTGTATAAATCAGAATAGACTCCATGGCAATGAGTTTGGGTGTTTTTCAGTTTTGTTTTGTTTTTTTTTCATGGGCTGTAAAGTGTCTTCTTTGATCTGAGGAAATATAACTTGATGGCCCAAATTGATACAGTATCTTTTGTTCCAATCCTTTAATGGTGTTTTTGGCATTCACATCTGTCATGGGATGAGTAAAGCCCAGTCCAGAGTAAGCATCTATTCCTGTGAGGACCCATTTATAGCCAATTGGAAACACTGGCATCATGTGTCCTATGAAATTGACTTGCCAGCTGTGTGCATGGCCTTCTCCCTTGAGAATCTGCCCCATAGCCATCTGTAACTTCTGTCTTTCTTGCTGACAGACAGAGCAGTCCTTATTGGCATTTTGTGCCTTAGCGGGTACAAGAGGGATGTGTCTAGACTCAGCCCATCTCTGCATTGCTGCAACACCCCCATGTCCACTCATTTCATAGACCCAATTGGCCACCTCAAGGGAGTGTACCAACATGTCCACTTGATGATTCCAACCACTTACTGATCCAGAGAGGGGATTCTTCTGATGGGCATTAACATGGCCTACTCTAATGCATCCTCTGAATTCCCACAGTGCTTTCCATAGGACCCTACATGGGTGTCCCCTTAATAGTCAAATTTTCCATTGCCCATTTACCTGGCATATAGTCAGTCCATTGGCCACTGCCCATGAATCAGTAAAACTCCAAACATATTGGCTCTCGCCATTGCCCAATTCTTCCATGACAGCTAGGAAGACAGCATGCAGTTCAGCCCATTGAACTGACTTGTTCTTACCTTCTTCAGTCAGGGTCTTTCTGTCTGCTGGTCTTAATGCAGCACTTTCTATATCAATTGCTGTCCATATACCCTGGAGCTGCCATCTGTGAACCAAGTGCCCTTCTGCTGATCTGCAGAAAGTTGTGCATAAGGCATTGTCCATGTGGCAATGAATTCTGGCAGTTCCTCAGGTGGTTCCAGGGTAGACATATGGGAAAGGAGGCTACTTGCTCATGGATATGGTGGGTGCCTCCCTGCATTACTCCAGTCGCTTGTTCTTGTATGAAGCATTTCCATTTTATTATGGAACTATTTGGGGCACTACGTTCCTTGTTAGAATGTTTCTCTGACATCACCCAAGACATTATGGGTATTTCAGGTCTCATGATGATTTTATACCCTTATGTCATTGAGGCAATCTCAACCAATGCCCAACAGCAGGCAAGTATTGCCTTTCAAATGACATGTATCATGCTGCAGCATCTGGAAACTTTCCTCTCTTTCTTTCTGTCTCTCCACCTTCCTTTCTTTCTTCTTTCCCTTTTTTTTTTTTTTTTAAATAATAATAAGCCTCAAAGTTGAAACCAAAAAAATTCCATAAAAGCAGTCTAGAAAAATATTCATATTACCAACCATAATGTCTATTACTTTCCTCATCTTGAAAATAAACTGTGTAATAAACATAAAAAGAAGGAATAAATAGGTTAAGCAGGAGAAAGGTCATGCCTTGTCTGTTGTAATACAGTCTGATCACCCAAAGTGATTGATTTCTTAAAAGAATCCATATCCATGATTCTTATAGACATCCTGCCATCCTGCAGCTATCTACAAGCTAGCTTGTACTTCTAAGGTCATTCAAAGTGCTTGAATCCCTGTGGCTCTCTCTGGAAATCTAGGAAGTCCAGTACTATCATACCTTTTGTGGAATCAAGTATTTCTGATACTTTTATTTTAAGCTGTGAAAATAAAAGTCTTAAATAAGAATGACTTAACAATACTATGGATGTATTCATATCTCCAATCCTTTACTTCCATTCTGGAAATAAATCAAAGAAAATTATTCTTGTAGTTATCAATCAATCTTTTTCTGTCTCTATCTCTCTTTCTAGTTTTGAAAACATATATGATGGCAAAAGTTAATCGCCTTTGGTCCTTGACCCAGTCAAAATAGAGCTAATTCAAAGGAAAGCCTGGCTATCTTTGACTAGTTAGTGTAAAAATGCAAGCCACGTTATGATTCTCCTCCTCCAATGCAGTCTCTCTTCTCCCCCCACATCAGACACTTTCCCTTCTGGCTCAGAGACACAGTAGTATAGGATCCTTAATTCTGTCTTAAAATAAGTGAAAGAAATAAAACATTGAACAGCAACTTCACAGATTATCTTCCTCTTTAAATGAAACAGTATAAGAAAAATAGACCAGAAATAAAGAGAAGTCAACAATTCACTCACACTATGCCCCATTTTTTTTGCTCCGTCTATCTTCTTCTGACCTTTTTCACAACTACCACCCTTTGTACCATTGTTATTTTATCCACCACATGAACATTTTTTAGCATGGAAAAACTAAATTTATTCCAATACAGTAACCTTAGTTTGGGGTAATAACTTAACCTAAACTGTTACTTAACTCAGTCTCTCCAATAAATCCTTACTCTTTCACTCCATTCATCACCTTCTCCTGCTCAAGAGGCATCGGGTGAATGGGGAGGGCACCAGCCACTCCTCGGAAGGAAGGTTGGGCAATCTACTTCTGTAGTGACACTGCCTCGGAAATCCAAGGAGGGGTCGCTATGAGTCGGGTCCGATTCAACGGCACATAACAACAACAACAACATGGAATACAAGAAAGAAAAGGGATTGGAAAAAGGACCTAAATCCACAGATACTCTCTACAGAACAACTTGTCTGACCTTCCAGCACTACCATTCAAGTCAATACTAGGGTCACATTTATTTTTCCCTTTTTAGTGGGAGGGATGACTAGATAGTTTTCATAACTAATGTCTTTGGACTCAGCCAATCTTATAGTGCCAGAATACTGCTGCCTCTTGACTCTACTAAGCTTCTCATCAGGGACACAGACATTTGCAAATCCCTTGAAAGGCCAACCTAGGTAGATGGAACAAACCTAATGTGATCAAAACCCAATTTTTATTTTTATTCCCCTTCCTTTAAACATTTTTCAGATTAAGAAAATCTTCTTTCCCTCTGCACTAGTCGGCTCAAGTCTCAGTCACACTTGTAAGCAATCCCTCTCACAGGGATAAGTGGTAAGTCATTACCACTCACAGAACATTCTAATTTGATCATTTAGATGACCATGTGATAACCAAAACTCAAAATATGACTTTCACTAATATCTTTTCCCCTCCCCTTAGCTCCTCTCACAACAGACTACTTGCAATGGTTGAAGAGCAAGATCCTCCTTCTAGGGACCAGGTTTGCTGGTCTGATAGAGCCTGGTGGAACCACTGAGACTATGGCCCCTAGCTGCCATTCAGGTCTGGAACTGAACCCACACCTGTGGCTTCCAGCCAAACAAAAGACAGGCATAGGAGTTGAACATTTACCTGAGGCATATACACTCCTTGGATAAAACAATCATGGGAGAAAGAAGGGCTGTTTATGCACAGGGAGAGAGCTCAGGGGGCAGGGGTGCATGGAGGGATGGACACAGGGAAGAGGAGACTGTTGGGAGTAAGTGGGAGGGGAGCTGTTGCATTGTGGTGAATTACGGTCAATGTCATAAGAAAAAGTGCGTGTGAGCTGCTGTATGGAAAGTGAATTTACTCTATAAATTTTCACCCAAATCACAATAAATAAATAAATGAAGATCCTCCTTCTCTCTCTCCTAGCTCATTTCTATGCCTTCTCTTCCACCAGTAATGACGCAGGCATAGTTCCCTGTGTGACTCAAGTGCAAGAAATGTATTTAGAACTCTCTGAGTGCACCCTGCCAAACTGAGTTGAGGTAAAGGAGACAGGAATACTCCACACACATGCAGCCTCCTTGCACATCCTCATATACCCCTTCCTCCTTTCAGTAATCTCTCTATGTCCACTTTCTCAACTTTTTCATAGTCTTTATATGAATGAAGTCTCCCTAGCTGAGGGACTTATAGGTATGACATTTGGTATTTTCCATTTCTTTTGTGAATTCTGCATATGGTGATCTACTGCTTTGCTCTGGAATTTTGTATCTAGTGACTTTCATGTATGTGAATCCCAAAATTTGAATTTTGACTTCTTGCTACATATCTAACTGTCCTTCTCCATGACCTTTTGCAATCTCAAAAGCCTTATGCTAAGCTGTGGTATTGAGCTGCAAGCTGGGATTCTCCTAAGCACTATAGTCTTTTTCTTAGTAAATCCATGGCCATGCATTTCAATATTCCTGGGCTGCTTCCCACAGCTCTTGGGTTGTATCAAAGTAATGCTCTTCCACATCAAAGTTTAATGGAAAGAACACAACTGGATATCCTGTTGTCTGGCTTTCCTATCTTCCTCTGATTCTTGCCAACAACCCACCAGGATTAGAGAGAATGGGCTTTCTTCCAGTTTTTTTCCTGAAGGACTGTAACTGCCTTCTCATTATACCCCATCATTAAGTCTGCTAGGCTTTTGTCATCTGGAAACAAAGTCACATTTTGTCTTCCAGGAATATGTAAGAAGCAGCAGACCTATTGAAGCATACACCCTCCATTTCTGGTACTGATACTGTGGTTGTCTTATATTCTACCCTTTCAAAAACATATTTGTTTGTTTGTTTCCTTTCTAATTACTGTTTGATAAATCTGACCACTTACATACTTAAATCCAAATCTGATTTATTATTAGAAGCACATGGGGTGGTTTTAAAATTATTGATTCCTGGGCCTCACACTAGATCATTGAATGAGAATTACTGAAGGTGGGGCTGCAGATCTTGCTCCCACCCACCAATATTCTAATGGTCAACTATTTTTGGCAACCACTATTTATAACCATTAAAATGGAAAAATTTGAACCCAAACAGAGAACTATTAGGTATAAACAATGGCAACCTTAGTAAGACATTTTCTCCATATTTCTAGCAATATCCAGAATGTCAGGATTCATGAACACCTCTACAATTTTTCCCTAATCACTAATCAATATGTCTATTAATGAAGCCATAGTTTTTTTGAAAGTCAAATACATGTTCTGATTGCATAGTAGTTCACTCAATATTCTTATAACAACTTGAAAGATTTTGTTGGAATTTTTTTATTGCCTTACCTTTGTCTGTAGGAATGTCATAGAAAGCATTAATAGATTCTGATACATACACATATAGATAGATAGATAGATAGATAGATAGATAGATAGATAGTAAAAGCTAAAAGAACAAAGATGAATAGCATTTTGGATAAAAAAAAAAAAAGAGAGAGAGTGAGAGATGTGTTTCTCACACTATAAAAGAATTCAAAATCAGCTTGATGTCCAAGGGATATATAATATATAAATGGAACACATTCAGCATTTTTAATGCCTAAGCCACACAGCGTAAGTCAGAATAAAGAGAATGTTATTATCAAGAAGGTTTTGAGGATGACAAAGATTCTTCATTGTACGTATTCCCAAATGCACTCACTGATTTAACACAATGACACAAAGAGAGACTTAGGATAAAAATTTTAACAGACTTCTGTCTTAAGAAGTCATACTTCCTGATACTAGCCTCTTTGGTACAAATAAACTTGAATAGTTCCAATACATCACAAAGTTCTTAAATCATAATATGAAGATGGTTTACCATCAATGGTTCCCATAAATAACATCAGGGGTTTGGAGCCTCTATTACACACAGACACTGCTTATACCCTTGTTAGGTGGCTCATTCTTGAAAAGTGAGAAAGCAAGTACAAAATGTTTAGAGGAGAAACAGGCAATCTCATATTTATCCCTGGATTAGAGGAAACCATTGCTACCTTACCCAGGGTTAAATATATTATACCCTAAGGCTTTAAGATAGTACTTACAAAGAAATTAATCCTAAACTTACAGTTTATATTAAGTAGGAATTTCTAAATTTATGTAAGAAACAAATATTTTTCATAATCTAAAACCAAAGGGAAGCCATCCAAAGTTTTGTTTTATATATCCTCATTCCTCAAAATAACCTTCTTAATCTCTTTTATGCCATTTTTCTCAAACCAGTTTTCTAAGATGGATTACATTAGTAAATATTTCAGCTCTTCAACAGTCACAGAGTATTTATGGCTATATCTTTCTTAGAACCACCTTGCACTTCACAGGCTCAGTTCTGGGGTATTTTATCTGTACACATGTTGTTGTACTTAGATGCTATTAAGTCATTTCTGACTCTTAGTGATCCCATGCATAACACAATGAAACACTGTGTGGTCCCTCCTCATCTTCACAATCATTGCTATGTTTGAGCCCACTGTTACAGCCACTATGTCAATCCATCTGATTGAGGGTCTTTCTCTTTTTCTCTGACCCTCTAATTTATTGCACATCACGACCTCCTCTGGGGATGGTCCCTCTTGATCATATTTCCAAAGTATATGAGATAAAGTCTCATAATCTTGTATGTAAAGAGCATTCTGACTGTACTTCTCCCAAGACAGATATGTTTGTTCATCTGGCAATCATGAGACATTTAACATCCTTTGCCAGAACCACAATTCAAAAACGCCAGTTCTTCTTTGGTCTTCCTCATCCAATGTGGTAGTTAAATTGTATGTCAACTTGGCTGGGCCTGCTTGAGTGGCTGGGCAGCTGGTGGTAGTTATTCCCCGTGATGAGACTGACAATCATCTCTATGGTGGAATCTGCCATGAGCAGCTGAGTGGCTACTTTAGGGATGTGGTCTGCTTCCCATATATAAGGAGAAGCTTTGGGATTGGTCTCTAGCTTTTTGGCATGCTTGAACCCTACATGTAGCCAAGCCGTTGTTCAGCAGCCTGCCATGCTCTGCGAATCCTGGGACTTTTAATGGATTTGAATCAATGGCCTGCTGAGTTGTTTGGTCACATTGGGACTGTGCCATTTTACTTGTTGACCTGGGGTTTGTCAGCTTCAGCAGCAAGCAGCTGCCTGAGTGAAGAAAGCCTCCAGCTTCAGTGGGCCTGGAACTGGAAACAGAGCTGAAGTCAAGGTTGAGGGGTTTACACCCAGCCCCTAGAGCCCTGCACTTTGAACTCAGACTAAAAGTCTCTAAACTGTAAGAGAATAAACTCCTATTTGTTAAAGCCATCCCATTTGTGGTGTATTGTCAGAGAGGCACTAGGTAACCAAAACATTCATTGTCCAGCTTTCACATGCATATGAGGCAACTGAAAATACATTGGCTTGGGTCAAGTCCACCTTAGTTCTCAAAGTGATGTAATTGCTTTTTATCATTTTAATTTATTTTAACTTTTTTTTTTCACTTGGGTAAAGGTTTACAGAGGAAGTCAGTTTTCTACTCAACAATTCAAACATATATTTTTTTTTCATATCATTGATTGTAATCCCAGCAATGTAACATCACTCATCCCATTTCCTCCCTGTTTTTCCCATTTTCATGCCTCCTTTGCTCTTTCTGCCTTCTGAACTTTGTCCTTGGGCAAATGCTGCCCTTTTAATGTTAAATGGTTGATTGTTCTTAAGAGTATATACCTCCCTAGTGTTATTGTTCACCTTGTAGACCTGTCAATTTGGCTGAAAACTGAGAACTGGGTGAGTTCAGTTCTAGGCCCAAAGGATGTTTAAGGGAGTTCCACCAGTCTTTATCAGACCAGTAAGCCTAGTCTTTTTTGTGATTTTGCATTTTGTTTCACATTTTTTTCTCCCTTTTTATTCAAGACCTTCTAGTGTGATCCCTTTCAGCACTGTTGTTATTGGTAGCGAGGCACTTTCTGGTCACAGGGTCATGAAGGCTAAGTTTTCTGTGCTCCATAAGTCCTTGTGACTAATTGTTTCCATGTGTGGTAGGTAAGTTTATGTGTCAAGTTGGCTGGGCCTGGTTGAGGGGCTGGGCAGCTGGATGTCGTATTCCCCATGATGAGACTGGTGGTCAACTCCATGGTGGAATCTACTGTGAGCAGCTAAAGAGCTGACTTAGGGATGTGGTCTCTTTCCTGTGTATAAAGAGAAGTCTTAGGGAATGGTCTCTAGTCTATGGCACTCTTGAACCTTGCATGTAGCTGAGTCGTTATTCAGCAGACTGCCATGCTCTGCTGACCTTGGGACTTTCAATAGACTTGAATTAATGGCCTGCCGTGTGATTTGGTAACATTGGGACTGTGCCATTTTATTTGTCAACCTTGGGCTTATTAGCCTCAGCAGCCAGTAGCTGCCTGAATGAAGTGATGCCTCTAGCTTCAGTGGGATGGGAGCAGGAGGCAGAGCTGAAGCCCAAGGTCAAGGGGCTTTCACACAGCCCTAGAGCCTGGCACTTTGAATTCGAACTTCTAGCCTCTCAAACTGTAAGACAATAAACTCCTGTTTGTTCAAGCCAGCCCATTTGTTGTATATTCTTGTCAGAGTGGCACTAGGTAACCAGAACACCATGCTTCTTTGAATTTCTTCACACTTCTAAGCTCTGGATGGGGAGAGACCAATAGTTACACCTTAAATGGCTCCTCACAAGTTGGTAAGACTCCAGTCACTCACTACTCACCAAATTAGGATGTAAGACCTTTGTTGTGAACTGTGTTGTATAAATTGATCTTGATGTCCCCCAAGACTATGGCCTTCAGCCCCTGGTCTCAGTGACTTATTCACTCAAGGTGTTGGGTAATAACTAAGAAATTTTCATAACTTTGCCCTCTGTATGCTCTACTATATTCATGGATATTTTTGTAGCATATGCAAATACATATGTAGAAAAAAATTAAAGCCTCAAGTTGCAATACTGAAAGATACTATGGGCAAAATGTTGAATGATGCAGGAAGCATCAAAAGACAATGGAAGGAATACACAGAATCACTGTACCAAAAAGAATTGGTCAATATTCAATCATTTCAGGAAGTAGCATATGATTAAAAAAAAAAAAAATAGTATTGAAGGAAGAAGTCCAAACTGCACTGAAGGAATTGTGAAAAACAAGGCTCCTTAATTAATGAAATATCCATTTATATCTTTCAGCAAATGAATGCAGCACTGCAGGTTTTTACTCGTTTATGCCAGGAAATTTGGAAGACAGCTACCTTGCCAACTGACTGGAAGAGATCCATATTTGTGCCCATTCCAAAGAAAGGTGATCTAACATATGTGGAAATTATCTAACAGTATCATCAATATACAAGTAAATTTTTGCTGAAGATAATTCAAAAATTGTTGCAGGAGTATATGAATAGGAATTCCAGAAATTCGAGCTGGATTAGGAAAAGGATATAGAACAAGATATATCATTGCTGAAGTCAAATGAATCTTGGCTGAACCCAAAGAATACTAGAAACATGTTTACCTGTGCTTTATTGACAATACAATACACTCAATACTGTGTGGATTGATACAATACTGTGTGGATCATAACAAAATATGAATTGCATTATGAAGAATGGGAATTCCCAAACACATAATTGTACTCATAAGTAATATGTACAGAAACCAAGAGGTTGTCATTCGAACAGAACAAAGGGATACTGGATGGTGTAAAATCATGACAGGTGTGTATCAGGGTTGTAACATTTCACCTTACTTATTCAATCTGTATCCTGAGCAAATAATCTAAGAACCTGGGCTATATGAAGAACACAGCATCAGAATTGGAGGAAGACTTATTATCAACTTACAATATGCAGGTGACACAAGCTTGCCTGCTTAAAGTGAAGACTACAGCCTTTTGTATGGATTACACTTCAACATAAAGAAAACAAAAATCCTCATAACTGGTCCACTAAGCAATATCATGGTAAATGGAGAAAATCGATATTGTCAAGGACTTTATTTTACTTGGATCTATAATCAACACCCACGGAAGCAGCAAGAAATCAAACATATTCCATTTGGCAGACCTACTGCTGAAAAACTCTTTCAAGTGCTAAAGAGCAAAGATGTCACTTTGAAGACTAAGTGTGCCTGACTCAAGCTATAGCATTTTCAATCACTCATATGCATGTGAAAGCTGGAAAATGAATAAGGAAGACTGAAGAACCATTTGAATTATTGTATTAGTGAAGAATACTGAAAGTACCATGAACTTCCAGAAGAACAAACAAATCTATCTTGGTTGATGTATAGCCAGAATGCTCCTTAGAAACTAGGATAGTGAGACTTCACCTCTCCTACTTTGGTCATGTTTTCAGAAAGGAACAGTCTCTGAAGAAGGAAGAAGGATATCATGCTTGGTAAAGTAGAGGGTCAGCAAAAAGGAGGAATACCCTCAATGACGTCAATTGACACAGTGGCAGCAACAATGAGTTCAAGTGACTGTGAGAATGGTGTAGGACCAGGCAGTGTTTCATTCTGTTCTAAATAAGGTCTCTATGAGATGACACAACTTTGTTTGCTGAAAGTGAGGATGACTTGAAACACTTACTGATGAAGACTGAAGTCTGCAGTCTGCAGAATGGATAACACCTCAACTTAAAGAAAACAAAAATCCTCACAACTGGACCAATAAGCAGCATCATGATAAATGGGGAAAAGTTTGAAGCTGTCAAAGACTTCATATTATTTGGTTCTACTATCAACACCAGTGGAAGCAGCAGTCAAGACATCAGACAACATATTGCATTGGACAAATCTGCTGCAAAAGACCTCTTTCAAGTGCTGAAGAGCAAAGATGTCTCCTTGAAAACTAAGGTATGCCTGACCCAATCCATGGGATTTTTAATGGTCTCATATGCATGTGAGAGCTGGACAATGAATAAGGAAGACACAAGAAGAGTTGATGCTTTTGAGTTGTGGTGTTGGCAAAGAATACTGAAAGTACTGTGGACTGCTAAAAGAACTAACAAATCTTTGCTGGAGGAAGTGCAACCACAATGCTCCTTGAAAGTGAGTATGGTCAGACTTTGTCTCACCTACTTTGGTCATGTTGTCAGAAGGAGCCATTCCTTGGATAAGGATGTCATGCTTGGTGTAGTGGAGAGTCAACAAAAAAGGGGAAGTTCCTCAATGACATGAATTTACACAGTGGCTGTGGTGATGGATTCAGGTATGTTGTTATGTATCGTCGAGTCAGACCCAACTCATAGCGACCCCTCCTTGGGTTTCTGAGGCAGTATCTCTATGGAAGTAGATTGCCCAACCTTCCTTCCAAGGAGTGGCTGGTGGG
>NW_006921727.1:2605448-2617879 GCF_000298275.1 Orycteropus afer afer
ATTCAGCTACCCAGCCACTCAACCAGGCCCAGCCAAGTTGACATACAATCTTAACTAATACATTGATCTTGAACCCTGCCACTTTGCTGAATCTTTCAAATAGTTCCAGTAATTTTCCTGTTGAGTCTGGAATGCTCTATGTATGGGGTCATATCATCTGCTAATAGAGATGGTTTTATTTCTACTTTGTCAGTTTGGGTGGCTTTATTGCCTTTGCCTTATTGCTCTGGCTATGACTTCCAATGCAATATTGAATACAAGTGGTAATAAAGGCCATTCTTGTCTGGTTCCTGTTCACAAAGGGAATGGTTTCAGTCTCTCTCCCTTGAGGCTAATGTAGACCCTTGGTTTTTTTATATATACCCTTAATTATGTTGAGGAATTTCTCTTCTATTCCTATTTTGTTCAGCATTTTAATCAGGAATGGGTATTGGATTTTGTCAAATGCCTTTTCGGCATCAATACAATTGTGTGGTTCTTTTCCTTTGTTTTATTTACACGGTGGAATATGTTGATAGTCTTTTAATGTTGAATTATCCTGTCTTAGATTGTATGAATCCCATTTGGTCATGATGTATTTTTTTGATATGTTGTTGGATTCTATTGGCTTAGATATTATTAAGAATATTTTCATGAGGGATATTTGTTTATAATTTCCTTGTTTAGTGGTGTATTTGCCTGGCTTTGGTAGCAGGGCAATGCTCACTTCATTAAAATGAATTTGAGAGTATTTCCTATGTTTCGATATTCTGGAATAATTTGAGCAGAATTGGTGTCAGCTCTTCTCTGAATGCTTGGTAGGATTCTCCAGTAAAACAGTCTGGGCTAATACTTTCTTTTGTTTGGGATATTCTTACGACCTGTTCAGTTTCTTCTTTTGTTATGGATTTGTTCAAATTTTCTACCTCCAGTCTGTATTAATTTAGGTAGGTAGGACATTTCTAGAAATTTGTCCATTTCCTCTAGTTTTTTCAAATTTATTGGAGTATAGTTCTTCATAATATTCTGTTATTATCCTTTTTATTTCAATTGTTTCTGTTGTGACATCACCAGTTTCATTTTTTATTAGTGTTGTTTGCATCTTCTTTTTTTTTTTTTAATTTCCCAGTGCTTTGTCATTTTACTAATCCTTCCAAAGAACCAAATTCTACTCTTGTTGATTCTTTCTAGTATTTTTTCTGATTCATTTATTTTCTCCCTAATCTTTGTTATTTATTTTCTTCTAGTGACTCTAGTCTTATTTTGCTGTTCTTTTTCCAATTGTTGGAGATTTAGGGTTAAGCTTATGATTTTGATTCTTTCCTCTTTTTGATGTGTTTGGGTTTATTTTTATAAACATTGATCATTGCTTGATCATTTCTTGCCCTGTCTGAAAGATTTGGGTACATTGTGTTTTTATTCTCATGTGTTTCAAGGAATATTTTCATTTCTTGTATTTCCTAGTAGTTTTTAAGCTGGCTATTATTCGTTTTCCATGTATTTGATTTTTTTTCCTTTGATCTTCTTATTGTTGATTTCTAATTTGATATCATTGTGATCTGAGAAAATGCTTTGTAGTATTTTGATCTTTTTAAATTTATTGAGGCTTTCTTTGTGTACAAACATAGAGTCTATACTAGAGAATGTTCCATGTGCCCTGGAAAAGAATATATATTGTGCTGTTGTTTGGTAGAGTACTCTGTATATGTCTATGAGGTCAAGCTGGTTGACTGTGTTGTTAGTTCTTCTGTTTCTTTATTGAGTTTTTTTTTTTTTTTTTTTAGTTGTTCTGTCCTTCATCAAAAGTGGTGTATTAAAGTCTTCTACTATTATTGTGGAGTTGCCCACTTTCCTTTTCAATTCTGTTAAAGCTTGATTTATGTATTTTGAGGCTCTTTCATTGGGTACATAGATATTTACTATGGGTATGTCCTCTAGTTCGATTGAAGCTTTATTCAATATAAAATGTCTTTCCTTGTCTCTTATACAGGTTTATGCCTTAAAGTCTACTTTATCAGAAATAGTACAGCCACTCTTGCTCTCTTTTATTGTAATTCATTTTATGTATTTTTTCCATACTTTCATTTTTACACTATTTAAGTCTTTGTGCCTAAGTGTCTGTTGTAGACAGCATATTGATGGATCATGTTTTCCTATCCCTTCTGTTACTCTCTCTTTACTGGTGTATTTATTCCATTTACATTCAGTGTAATTATCAACAGGTGTGGATTTATTGCTGTCATTTCATTATGTGTGCTTTTTTTGGTGTTACTAATTTCTTTGTTTCATATAATTTTCTGGGCTGAGTTCATTTTGTTTATAGATTTTAGTGTTTATTAAATCTTTGATTTTCCTCCATTTTGTTTTGATAAGGTTTATTAATTTTCCTAGCATTTACCCTGCAATTTATTATTTTCTTCTCAATTAAAATTTTAAAAATAATCCCTTCTATGTTGAAATCATCTTGATTTCCTTTACATTGGGAAATTCTATAACTACACTATTTTTTCCCTCTTTTTGCTTTGTAGTTGTCCTCATTTACAAATTGATGTCTCTGGTTCTCTAGTTTCAGTTTTGTTGGCTTATTTTATTTTCAATACTTCTATATCTAGCTTGGTTTCTAGGTGGTAGTGTCATGTGTGTTAATCTCAGTTTGTTGTTTGTGTTGTTGATTCTCTATCTAAAAGACTCCTGTCAGTGTTTCTTCTATGGTTGTTCTGTTTTTTACAAATTCCCTTAATTTCTGTTTATCTGGAAATGCTTCAATTTCGCTATCATATTTGAGGGACAATTTTGCTGCATATATAATACTTGGTTGGCAATTTTTTTCTTTAAGGGTTTTATATATCATCCCATTACCTTCTTGTCTGCATGGTTTCTGCTAAGAAATCAGAGCTTAATCTTACAGCTTCTCCATTGTAAGCAATTTTTCCTTTTTCCTGAGCTGCTTTCAGAATTCTTTCTCTGTCTTTGATTTGGAAAGATTTTGTCTTGATTTTCTTTTGGGGTCTGTCTTCTTTTGGTTCATTGAACTTCTTGAATGCATATCATCTCATCTTTCATGATATGATGGAAGTCTTCCAACAAATATTCAACAATTTTCTCTTTGCTTTCTTTCTTTCTTCCCTTCTTTCTTTCTTCTTATTCTGGACTTCTGATCACATATAAGTTATTATATGTCTCATATAATTCTTAGGCTTTCTCCTTTTTTTTTCTCTTCCTGATGGTTCCCCCAAGGATAAGTAGTGAGAGATTTATCTCCAATCTCACTAATTCTGTCTTCCAATGACTCAAATTCTACTTCTTTGCCCTTTCAGTGCATTTTCCATTTCTGAAATCTTAGTATTAATCTTCTGAATTTCTAATTGCTGTTTTTGTATGGTTTCTAATTTTTTAATTTATTTTGCCAGTTTGTTCTTATATTGTTTTCCTGAATTTTTCTTGAGTTTAGTATTATGTTTTCCTTGATTTTGAGTGTGTCTTTCCTGATCTGTCTCTCAATTCATTAGAAGTACCTACATATAATTCTGTTGAATTCCTTATCAGGTCCTAATGCCATTTGTTCCTCAAAGACATCTGGCCCTGTCTTTTGATCACTTGTTTGTACCACTCTGTCTTGTTCCTTTGTCTGAACTGAGATTGTTTGTTCTCTCTCAGACATTGTGATATTGTATTTGTATTTAATTGGTGATTGTATGTTGGTATATTTAACCTAGGTTTATTTATTTATTTATTTTTGCTTTATTTTGTTCTGATATATTCAAGCAGGAGCTCTGATAGCATAGTGCTTAAGGCACTTGACTGCTAACCAGAAGGCTGGTGGTTCAAACCCACCAGCCACTCCTCAGAAGGAAGATGAGTCAATTTACTTCCATAGTGATACTGCCTCAGAAACCCAAGGAGGGGTCACTATGAGTTGGGTCTCACTCGATGGCACATAACAGCAACAACAATAACAAATATTCAAGGAAGTGGGGCAGGTATGCTACTGTGCTCACTAGTTTGGCAGCACTTAAATTGTCACCATCTGTCTCCTGGCTGGTGTGATAGAAAATGGGAGTGTATGTATAGTTCTCTGTTTACTATTCATGTAGAGCAGTAGAGGGTGGGTAGGGATAGTGTTGGCAACCACCTATCATTAATCAAGTGATTCAGGAGCTGGTGGTGGCCCTCACCATTGTGTGGGGCTTCAAGAGATGTAGGTGTGGCTGGACAATGTGGGCATAGCTGCTTTATCCCACTTGGTTGTGCAAAAAAAAAAAAAATGGAAAAACTGCAAATGACTACAAAACAGAAAATATTAAAGAAGTAAAAAAGAAAAAAGAAAAACTAACAACAATAAAAAGAAAGGAAAAAGCTAGGGAGACAAAAGTGAACTGAGAAAAAAAGGAAAAGAAAAAAACTATAGAGAGAGAAAAGAGAAAAATACAAAAAGATCAGTAAAGAAAAACAAAGAAAAGGGAAAAAGGAAAAGAAAAAAAGGAATTAAGAAGTGGAGGGAAAAAAGAAATGGAGAAAATTGGGGAGCAGGGCACCTTGGCAGTGTTCCTGCTGGCTGAGGAGACAGTGAGGATAGGGCTCCTGGTATGGGTCATTATACTCTGCTGGCTGAGGAGACCACAAGAGGCAGGGAACTTGGTCTGGTATGGAGTCTCTGCTGGCCTAGAAGATGGCTTGGGGCAGGGTGCTCAGTTCTGGAAGGAGTTCCTGCCAGCTTAGGAAGGGGCCAGATGTCAGGTGCCTGATCTGGCACTGCACATTCTGCTGGCTCAAGGAGGCAAAGAGTGCATCCCTCCAACTTGGGAATGGCATGCACCTGGCATCTGATCCATGAAGACAGGCCTCTGACCTCAGGAGGAGGAGGGGCTGCATAGAAGGAGGTGTCATTGGCCACCAGGCAGGTAGAGGTGGGGAATGGCTACACTTTTGGTCACTGGGAAGGTGTGGGGAATAAAGGTAAGATTGCATATTTCTGATTGCCAGCTACTAGTGTGGGCTCTGGTTCAATCCTAGGCAAGTTCTCCTATCAGAATGCTGTTTGCAAAAATTCTAAATGTCTGTGCTATGTCAGGCCAGCTAACAATTCGCCACTCCATGTGTTTTCTTGTTTGCTGTTTTCAGTTTCTTCTTCTAGTCAGTATTTGATCCACTTCTTTATCTTTTCCTTTGAAGCTCAGGGTTCCAGCATTATCATTTACATCTGTTCCATTTGGTTTGTCATGTCTTCATGGTAGAGTGTATGGATTGCTTATCTTTCCAGTCCACCATCTTGCCAGAAATCTGTTTCTAAACATGTTAATGAGGTCTTTTGCAACAGATTTGCCCAATGCAATAGATCATTTGATTTATTGGTTGCTGCTTCCATGGGTGTTGATTGTGAATCCAAATAAAATGAAATCCTAGACAATTTCAGTTTTTTCTATGCTTATCATGATGTTACTTATTCGTCTAGTGAGGAGTTTTATTTTCTTTATGTTGAGGTGCAATCTATACTGAAGGCTATAGTGTTTGATCTTCATTAGTAAGTGCTTTTAGTCCTCTTCATTTTCAGCAAGCAAGATTGTGTCATCTGTGTATTGCATTTTATTAATGAGTCTACCTCCAACCCTGATGCAACATTCTTCTTTATGTTGTCCAGCTTCTCAGACTATTTGCTCAGCACAGAGACTGAATAATTATAGTGAAAAGCTCTTCACACATAAGATCTACAAAAGACAGGTAGTATTTCTCATAGACGTTACCTAATGGTTTTAACACCATACCCCAGTGTGGTGTAGTAAATTATATAGTGTGGCTTTTCTAGCCTTAAGTCTTTGTAAATCCCATGGTGGAATTTGCTGTGAGTAACCAAATGGCTCCTGATTGCTAAAGTTGTCCACCTGGGTTATTTCTGTTGAACCAGCACAAAGCAATCTCCTGGGAAGTTCGCTCCCTCTCAGGTGTATAGAATTCTGATGTTGGGATTGGTTAATAGTCACTCTGCCAGCATCAAAAGGCACCCTTCTAGAGGCAGAAGGAGTCTCTTTGACTGGTGGCTGAGAAAGATGTGCTGCTGAGAGAAATTCACTCCTGAGAGACTGAAAGAGACTGTTGGGTGAGAGACAGTGGGCTGAGACTGAGCATTGTTCCTGAATTTGAATTGTAGTCTGGTGCTTCCCTAATAAACACCATAATTTGTGAGTTCTGTGTGGCCACTGCAGCAAATTATTGAACCCAGCAGAGAGGTGGTAGGTGCTGTGGGAGAAATGGTTGGTGAAAGGGCTGGAGGGAGGCAGCATGTTTGGGCTTGCAGGAATAGGCCTTGGGCTACTTACTGATGGTTATTCTGTCTTCCTTTTGTGGGGTTAGAAGAGATCAGAAGATGCGGCCTTCCTGTCCCTGTGGCACCCAGCAAATGTATATTTGACTTAAAAAACTGTCCTTTAAACAGCTCAATTAGTATTTAATTTCTGGAATTTTCCTCCCTATAAAGTGTGCTTTACTGAGTTCATACAGAGTAGCAGAGTTAAACTAGGTGATTCTGGACAATAGGAGTTGTAACCACTGCTGTTTAATTGAGGATCTACTGGGTTTACTTGACCATGACCCTTCATCTTTGCTCAGATCCATTACCATAAAATAAATAAGACTCACTTCAAATGGATAGATTTTTAGGTTATCACCTCTATTATGTTATCAAAAAATAGTGTTCTCCAAGATAGTTTCCACCAAGGGGGTACATAAGAAAATCCATAGGAGTTAGGAAGAAAATATTTTAAAATTTGATTTACTTTATCTTTAAAAAATTAACCTTACTAATATTGAAGTAAGGAGCTCCGGTAGTGCCTAAGGCACTTGACCGCTAAACAGAAAGCTGCTGGTTCAAACCCACCAGCCACTGCTTGGAAGGAAGGTTGAGCAACCTACTTCTGTAGTGATACCTCCTTGAAAACCCAAGGAGGGGTTGCTATGAGTCAGGTCCAACTCCACGTCACATAACTACAACAACAACAATATTGAAGTATTTAGACTAATACTGTTACCTTTGTTCATCCATGGATCATATGATTGTCACCATATATGAAATAACTATTTTGAGGGAAAAGATGTGCTTCTCAGTGTGGAAGGACTGAAAGTGATGCTTTACCCGTTTGCTTGTAGTATAGTAGACATATTGGACATGCAGTGTGAGTAGCTGTGTAGATTTATGGAATTTTTTTTTTCCATTTTAACAAAAGTAGCACTTGAAGACAAGTAGTTTAAAAATACCCCTGCAAAGACCACAGATTAAACTAACAGTGTAAATATAGGTACCTGGGTGACACAAAGAGTTTGTGCTTGGCTACTAACCAGAAGGTTGGCAGTTCAAATCCACAAGTGGTGCTGAGGAAGAAAGGCCTGGTGATCTACTTACGTAAGATTACAGCCACTAAAAATCCTATGGAGTGCAGTTCTCCTCTGAAACACATGGGATTGCCATGAATCAGAATCAACTAGATGGTAACAGATAATGTAAACATAAGTGGACAAAAAATGGCAGAGCTGACACTTTCCCTATTCCTTACATAAAATTCCCCTCATATGATGAAAAAATAGTAATCTGGCCACCAAAAAAAACTGGGTTCATTAAGATTATTTGGAACATGGATTTACACTTATTATTGTTGCTGATTACCCTTTTCTTAATTCTTGGTTTTGCCATGAGCTATTAATTAATGACACTCTCATTGACTGATAAGACATTTAAAATAAATACACACCTACTCCTCACTTGTCAACTATCTTGTTATCTGACATTCCATATTTATGACAATACTAAAAAACTGCTATCTATTATGCACATTAATGACATACGTCTGGCAATAATGAATGCTAAGGTGCAAAGCAAGAGTAATGTTGGCTGTGATGGTTAATGTTATGTGACAGCTTGGCTAGGCCATAATTCTCAGTCATTTGGTTGTTATGTAAAATGGCCATTATATAATGATGTAGTCATCCTCTATTTTGTGTTCTGATGTGGTCATTCTCCATTTTGCGCATAATGCCTATTTTTGCATAATAACCTTGTCTTTGGAACCTAACGATGTTGATAAATGAATAGTGGTGTAATCTATGTTTAGCTTATTCTATTTTATTTATTTTTCTGCACATTTTTACAATGTACATCAGCTATTAATAAATATTTGGGGAGTCCATGCAAAAAATGCAGTTAAAATAGTATGATTTACAAAAATGACAGAAAGTAGTTGAAAATATAAAATGATTCCCAAATAGTTTATATTTATCATTTATTGGTGTTAGTTTCTGTTGAGTCAATTCCAACTCATAGTGACCCCACGTGTGCAGAATAGAACTGCTCCATAACAATTCCAAAGCTGTGACCTTTGGAAAACAGATTGCAAGGTCTGTTTTTTGAGGCATTGTGGAGTGAATCCAAACCACCAATCTTTCAGCTAATAGTTGATTACTTAACTGTTTGTGCCATTCAGAGACTCCCTATTTTACACTGGAATGTGTTTTTCTGCTTTCATACTTTTGCAGAATATAAGTATGCTTTATGTTTTGGAATACACAAAAAGCAAAGAATAAAAAATACACAAAAAAATTTAAAAAGCAAAAAATAAGGTCTGACTTGGAGAAACCTTAAAGGTCTCTTTTATCTTTCCTTATAAAACATTAATTTTCCATTCCCCCATTCAGACTGCATAAGGAATTCTCCTTGGATCTAAGGAACTGGCAACTTTAATGACAATACAATTAGGTTCTCCTGTTTGTTTGTTTCTGGTCAAAGGGCTGATAAGACTATTTAAACCCATGTTAAAATATGCCTGGAGACCTAAGGAAGCAATAGTAGGAAAATATCTCTGAATTTGTACTACTGGTCTTGCTTGAAATTATGGCCCTGCTCATAGTGTCTGGGTGGAGGTGAAGGAGTTTTTTGCTAGCTTTAGCACTTCTAAAAGATTGAGCTGATGGTTGTCTTCACCTGTACACAAAAGGGAAGAGAGAACACCCACATATTTAAGTTAAAGCAGATGATGTGACTAAAGATCCAAACATTTAAAACTCTAGAAATAGTAAGAAGTCCTTGTGATTGTAATAAAATCCAAAGTCAAGATACCTGTGAGCCATCTACTACCCTAAGGAATATCTCATCCTTTTACAGAAGTTTAAATATTCTCAGTGAGTTGACCTTTTCACTTCACTGTGAGTTTCCCTAAGGGTAAATCTCTAGTAGAAATAATTTGATTGAAGTTTCCTACTCCAAGGGTGGTAAAGGCTTAAGAGAACTTCCCTAGCATATGAAGGCTATCTTTTCTTGTCTCCTATAATTTTAGAAGGTATTTTAAAGACGTTCCTGGGATCAGACTTTATGTGCAACATGTCACGAGAGAGTGAATATTTATGATCAAATTGCTCTTCTAAAATGTATCATAAAATCAGGTTTATAGTAAATGTTCTTCAGACCATTAGCTACCATAATTTTCCAGTCCTTTTCTTAGCTGTTTTATTAATAGTGTACAATCCTCATTACTACTAAATGTTACTTGTTAAAAACAGACCTATCTACCATAAGCCAGTTCTCTTCCTGCTGCCTTTTTTTACAAGATGACTATAAATAGCCTCAAAATCCATCTGTCTGAGATGCTTAAGGGTACTCCCTCCTAGAAACAGGGGAAAGGAACTCAATGCCTCTTTGGGTTTTTTAGTTACTAGAATTTAGTAAGTCTTAAGATCACTCAATATGGAATCATAAGCTATCAAAAAGAGTTTTTTAACAAATCTCCTAGTAACTTGCTTTGCAAAAAAAAAAAAAAAAAGATGAAATTCATATTCACAAAGAGCAGAGAAAGTGTGGAAGAACTAAACCCCAGAAACAAAAAAGAAATCTTTTTCTTCTTCCATTATTTTGATGTCAGTGTCACCTTATAAAGTCCACTTAGTAAAACTGACAGCACTGGGTATGTTTTGCCTTAAGGCTCTGTCAAGTGCTATCTGGAGTAAGTGGAGGCACCTTCTAGAAGTCTCTGACAATCCCAGAAGAAATTTTTCCACTTCCTCACTGAAGCCCAATGGGAAAGGCTCATGGCACTTCAGCGGAACCAGATTGCTTGTGTGATAAGGATGGACAGCAAGAAGAGTGAAGCTATTCTGCAGAGTGGATGGTGAATAATCAAAGAGAAGATAGACAGCAGGAACTTCAAGACTCAAGGGACACTATCTGAAGCAAAGTGACATTGATATCAACATCTAGGAAATGATAGAAGCAGATAAATTGTTCAAGCAAGAAAAAGAAATGGGATGGCCCAGTTTACGCAAAAAGTAATTTGCTAATCACAAAGCAAAGAAATCACACAACAGCCTCTCCTCTTCACTCACAAACAGCAGGTATTGTCGTTATCCACATAGAACAGTAGACAAGAAGATCAATTCAAATGTGACTGGTACTCAAACCACAGAGGGCTTCTCCAAACTTCAACCCTTAAAATCTATTCCCCTCAGCCACACGGAGTATATATACACAGAATGCTTGTCTCCTGTCATCTGATTTGAACAGTGTGGGGAAGGCCTCCTTACCCAAAAATATCTCCCCTACTCTCTAAGAGCTCACCCCAAAGAAAATTGGCAGCCAGTGCCACCTGCAGAGGAAAGATATATCTTCTGCAGGCACCAGCTCTCCAAAGCTGACAGGCTGATATATTCTGCTAAATAAATCGAAAAACTTTCAAGTGGTCTAAAAAAGGTAGTCTGAAGTAGACCGCACTGCAGGGCTCCAATCAAGTTAAGAATGTCAGGAGCCTGTGGCAACATCCACACCAGGAAAAAAAGGCTCGAAAACTCTGAGTTAAGTGCAAATGAGAAAATATCATGGTGGGTTGTGTTTCTTTGTGTATTTATTTATTTATTTTCTTTCTTTTTGGTTGTTGTATACTGTGACTTAAAAAGACACAAAACTGCAAAACTGTTCTTTTCATATATGGAGAAAAGCAGACATAGAAAGTATTTTTATCCGGAACACATAGCAAATCTGTTCACTTTCTCCTTGAATATTTTCTTAGGCTTTTTGACACCACCCCCCCTCCCACACCCCCCACACCGGAAACTGACTGACTTTTTCTCCCGGCTCTGCTCAAGCCCAGGCTCATCCACAAATTTCTCTGGAATGAATCCAGCCCTCATTGATGGCTCCTCTCTCTCAACTTGTAATTTATTTATTGCTTGAACCATTCAATATGGAACTTCATTAAATGTTGCCTTACCTTCTAATGGTAGCTCCAATGGCATAGTGCCTAAGGCATTTGACTACTAACCAGAAGGCTGGCGATTCAAACCAATCAGCCACTCCTAGGAAGGAAGGTTAGGCAATCTACTTCTGTCGTGATATTGCCTCGGAAACCCAAGGAGGGGTCACTATGAATCGGATCTGACTCAACGGCAGTTAGTTTGGCTTGGTTTGGTTTGGTTTACCTTCTAATTATTTTTTATACGTAAATTTCCCTCTCAAACTATGCCAAGATCCTTGGGAGCAGGGATTATGTTCAACACTTACATTCTATTCCCCAAAACCAGTGTTTGTCTCTTGCCATCTGATTTGAAGAGTGTGATGAAAGCCTCCTTACCCAAAATCTCTCCCCTCCCCTCTAAGTATCTCTTTTTATCCCAATAATTCAACTAGCCCAATCACAGTACTAAAGATCCCAAGAGTGATTTATACACTAAGCTACTATTCTGTAGTGGAATGCAAAAGTAATAGTTGGAAAGTCCTAAGACCTTGTTTGAACTCTCAATTCCATCATTTCCTTATGTTATGATTTTGGCAAGTTACTTACATGTGCATGAAGTTTTCTCATCTATAAATGGAGAAATAATGTTCTATTCATGATTGTTTGACAACTAAAGGAAAAAAAATGCTTGTCATATTTAGCCCATAGAAAGCACTTAGTAAATATAAGCTTTGTTAACAATAATAATTATAACAAGAAGTGCTGAGGGATAAAGTTTGTCAAGACTGCATAAAGTTTGTCAAGACTGCAAAGGGTCTGGTAATTTACCTGACTTGTGAACTAACAAGTTATCCTGCCAGTTTCCTGGATGCTGACAGAAGACTCTAGATCACTAAATCACAGATAATGGACTTCATTACTCACAGTAAAGCAGCATGAGCTTTATTTTTGCATGAGCTCATTTTGACCCTCTCCTTTTGACGTAGGGGTGACATGTAGGTAGGCTCAGGTGAACGCTACCTACATGTGTGTTGGGGTCACAATTGAGAAACTCTTGACCTAGGAAACCTGTGATAGTTGAAGATGTGTCAACTTGGCTGGACTCCAGTTGTGAGTGGTGGTTCCCATGATGGATCACATGACTGCGTTCTAAGCGGCCGTCGGCCTAGGGGGAGTTTCCCCAGGGGTGTGGCCTACCTGCAATGCTATCCCAGGGACAAATTGGAAGAACGGCATTCCGGACTATAT
>NW_006921727.1:2624109-2652643 GCF_000298275.1 Orycteropus afer afer
CAGCTTGAACTTGTCGGCTTCTACACGCTTGTGAGCCATTTATCTAAGATAAATTTCTCTCTCTCTCTCTTTCTCTCTCTATAAATATATATATATATATATATATATATAAATAAATAAATATATATATATATATATATATACTTTGCTGGTTTTTGTGTTTCTCTAGAGAACCCAATCCAACACAAAACCCAAATCATTTATAAGGGGCTGCAAACAAACCTGCCTAATTTTTGCTCCAGAGTGGAACAGTGTCCTTATTTTATTGGGTAGTAATCATATCTGACTCCTGCTCCAGAGGAAGACACTATATCTTCCAAGCATCTTTTAAAAGATAGTTCAAAACAAGCCTATTCTCACCATGTGTAGAAACATGGGCAGTCAATGCAGAGTTGCCTTCTCTGATGCTTGACTTAGGTGTCAGCTTGGCTAGGCTATGATCCCCAATTGTTTGGTCAAACACTAGTGTAGTTGCTGTCCTGGAGTAGTTAGACATTATTAAATCAGTTGGCCTTGAATAGAGTAGATTACCTTTCATAATGTAATATGTATGTAATGTAATGCAATCACCTTGCATTCAATGTAGTGTAATCAGTTTCCGTAATGTAATCTAATGTAATGTAATCAATCAGTTGAGGCATACTAGTATAGGGTACATTCTAAACTTAGCCCTTCAGAGTTATAAAAAGACCAGAATAGACACGAAGACACACACACAACAGGCAGAGGGGAAGGTATGGTGGAGATAGATACATTTACTAGAAGTGACTAGAAGCTGAGATAGGTAAGGCAAGATCTCCCCCTACAGCCACATCCTAAATTCCAATTTCTAGTCACCTGAATTATGTTAAAATATATTTCTGTTCTTTAAGACCACTCACATGTAGTATTTTCGTTACAGCAGCACTAGGTAACTGAGACATCTCCCAGTGAAGCTTAACACCTACTAGTGGGGACCTTAAATATACAATAAGAGACAGAGAAGTAAGTCAGAAGTAAATATGAAGTAAATTGAAAGGACAGGGAAATAAGTACTATTTTTAAAAAATCATTAAGAATAAGAGGTGCATATAATAAATAGATACCACGTAGTTGCAAAACATGCTAAAATTACAAATTTACTGATATGGAAAATATTTATGATACCTTGTTTTATTGAAGAAAACAGGTATAAAAACTAAGTATAGTTGTTGTTGTTGGGTGCTATCCAGTCAGTTTCAACTCGTAGTGACCCTATGTACAACAGAATGAAATGCTGTTTGTTCCTGTGTGACTCTCCTAAACATTGTTGTGTTTGAGTCCGTTGTTGCAGCCAATTCATCTAGCTGAGGGTCATCCCCTCTTCCACTGCCCTCTACTTTACTAAACATGATATTTTTCTTCAAGGAGTGGTCCCTCCTGTTAACATGACCAAAGTACAAGAGGTAAACTCTGGCCATTCTTACTTCTAAGGAGCATTCTGGCTGTATGTCTTTCAAGTGAGATTTGTTTATTCTTCTGGCTGTTCATGGTATATTCAATATTCATTCTTTGCCAACACCATAATTTAACTGCATCAATTCTTCTTCTATCTTTCCTAATTCATTCTCCATCTTTTACAAGCACATGAGGCTATTAAAAAGACAATGGCTTAGAGGCAGAGAGACACCTCAGTCTTCAAAATGACATCTTTTCTCTTTAACACTTTAAAGAGGTCTTTTGCAGATTTGCCCAATGCCCTACATCATTTGATATCTTGATTGGTGCTTCCATGGGCATTGATTGGAATCCTTGACAATTCCAATCTTTTCCCCATTTATCATGATTTTGCTTATTGGTCCAGTTGTGAGGATTTGTGGTAATGTATAATCCATACTGAAGGCTTAGATCTTCATCAATAGTGCTTCAAGTTCTCTTCACTTTCAGCAGGCAAGATTGTGTCATCTGCATATCGCAGGTGGTTAATGAGTCTTTCTCCAATCCTGATGGTGCATTCGTCTTCTTCATATAGTCCACCTTCTCAGATTGTTTGCTCAGAATGCAGATTAAATAAATATGGTGAAAGAATACAACCCTAACACACACCTGGTTTGACAATTGCCTCTTGATCTATATACAGGTTCTGCATGAGCACAATTAAGTTTTCTGGAATTTGCTTTCTTTGCAATGTCATTCATAATTCATTATGATCCACAAGTTGAATGCCTTTGGATGGTCAATAAAACACAATTAAATATCTTTCTATTATTCTTTGCTTTCAGCCAAGATCCATCTAACATCAGCAATGATTTCCCTCATTCCACATTCTCTATATATCCAGCTTGAATTTATTTTCACCAACATTTTACTTGCATGTGATATTTATGATATTGTTCTGTAATTTTCTTATTCTGTTGTATCACTTTTCTTTGGAATGGGCACAAAGATGAATATTTTCCAGTTAGTTGGCCAGGTAGCTGTCTCCCAAGTTTCTTGGCATAAATGAGTGAGCACTTTCAACGTTGCATCTGTTGGCTGAAACATCTCCATGGGTATTCCATCAGTTCATGGTTTCTTGTTTTTCACCAGTTCCTTCAGTACATCTTGGACTTCTTTCTTCAGTACCACCAGTGCTTAATCATACGCTATTTCCTGAAATGGTTGAACATGGACCGATTCCTTTTGGTACAGTGACTCTGTGTATTCCTTCCATCTTCTTTTGATGCTTCCTGCATCATTCAATATTTTGCCCATAAAATCCTTCACTATTGCAGCTCAAGACTTGAATTTTTTCTTCAGTTCTTGAAGCTTAAGAAAAGCTGAGTATGTCTTCCCTTTTGATTTTCTAATTCTGGTCTTTGTGCATTTCATTATAATACTTTGTCTTCTCAAGCTACCTTTGAAATATTCTGTTCAGCTCTTTCACCTCATCATTTCTTTCATTTACTTTAGTTACTCTCCTTCAAGAGCAAGTTTCATAGTATCTTATTTTAATTTTCTTCAACTTAAACTTAAATTTGCATATGAGCAAGTTTGCATATGACTGTTCCACAGTCAGCCCTGGCATTGTTCTGAGTGATGCTATTGAGTTTCTCCATCATCTCTTTCCACAGAAGTAGTTGATTTGATTCCTGTATATTCCATCTAGTGGGGTCCACATGTAGAATTGCCATGTATGTTAGTGAAAACGGTATTTGAAATGAATAAATCATTGGTCTTGTAAAATTCTATCATGCAATCTCTGTATCATTTTTCCCACCCATACTTTCCAACCACCAATGCTGATTCTTTGTTTCCAATTTTTATATTCCAATCATCAGTAATTATCAATTTATCTTGATTGCATGTTTGATCTATTTCAGACTGCAGAAATTGGTAAAAATCTTCAATTTCTTCATCTTTGGCATTAGTGGTTGCTGCATAAATTTGAATAATGGTCATATAACTGGTCTTCCTTGTAGGTGTATGGATATCATTCTATAACTGACATCATTGTACTTCAGGATAGATATTGAAATGATCATTTTGATGATGAATGAGATGCCATTCCTCTTCTATTTGTCATTCCTGGCATAGTAGACCATGATTGCCTGATTCAAAATGGCCAATACCAGTCCATTTCAGCTCACTAATGCCTAGGATATTGATCTTTATGCATGCCATTTCATTTTTTACAACATCCAATTTTCCTAGATTCATATTTCATACATTCCATGTTCTTATTATTAATTAATGTTTGCATCTGTTTCTTCTCATTTTAAGTTGTGCCACATCATCAAAGGAAGGTCTAGAAAGCTTTATCCCATTCACATCACTAAAGTCATCTCTATTTTGAAGAGACAGTTAATCCCCAGTTGTATTTCGAGTGTCTTCCAACCTCAGGATCCCATCTTCCGGCACTATATCAAAAAATGTTTCATTGCTATTTATAAGTTTTTCAGTTTCCAATATTTTCAGAAGTGAACCACTGTTCTGGTTACCTAGTGCTGTTCTGACAAGAATGTACCACAAATGGGATAGCCTCAACAAACAGGGGTTTATTCTCTTACAGTTTGAGGGCTTTAAGTCCAAGTTCAAAATGCCAGACTCTAGAGGATGGGTGAAAGCCCCTCAATCTTGGGGGTCCAGCTCTGCTTCCTGCTCCCGGCCCACTGGAGCTTGAGGCATTTCTTCACTCAGACAGCTGCTGGCTGCTGAGGCTGAGAAGCCCAAGGTTGACAAGTCAAAAGGCACAGTCCCGATGTTACCAAACCACATGGCAGGCCATTAATTCAAGTTCATTGTAAGTCCCAAACTCGGCAGAGCATGGCAGGCTGCTGAACAGTGACAATGGTTCCATGCAGGGTCCAAGTGTGCCATATGCTAAAGAACATTCCCAAGGTTTCTCCTTATGTACAGGAAGCAGACCACATCCCAAAGGCAGCTGCTCAGCTACTTATGGTAGATCCCACCATGGAGCTGATTGCCAGTATCATCATGCACAATAACTACCACCAGCTGCTCAGCCACTCAACCAGGCCCAGCCAAGTTGACACACAAACATAATTACCACAATTCCATTCCTTGTCAACTTGGCATCTGTACAGATCTTCATTGGGTGGCATCTGTACAGATCTCCTCCACTGGGTGGCTCCAGTCCCCTAATTCCTCTAAATGGCAACCTTACCCCCTTGGCCTGGCGGGCCCCATTCCTCTCCCTCTTGGGCATGGCAGCCCCACCCCCTCACTCTTGGGCAGCGGCTATGGCTCCATCCCACTAACTCACATGAACGAGAAGCCCCACAGGCCAGGACCAAGTTGGTGAAGGTCCAACTCTTTGAAACCTGGAGGCCTATGATGGTTCCACCCTCAAAGGCCATGGTCCTATCCTTTGAGGTTAAGGCAGCTCTGCTTCCTATTGCCTTAGTGTCTCCACTTCTGCCAATTAATGCCTGAGGACAATCCATTCTGCTGGAAATCTTTCTGCCCAAAGGACACTTAGCTTTCTTGCCACGTGGGCTGGCCAATCTGCTACTTCATTTTATGCTGGTCTCTTCAGCAATTAATGCCCAATGGCAACCCACTCTACCAGGAAGCCACTTACCCAATGGCACCCAACTTTCTCCTCCATGGGCTGGTAAGCCTGTTGCTGTTTAATGCCAGTCTCTGGGCAATGTTAGTGCCGTCTTTCATGCTGATCTCTCTGCTGGTATCTCTCTGCCAGTCTCTTGGCTCTGCTCCTGCCATCTCTCATGCTGTATGCTGAGGTCTCTCTGCCAGGGTCTCAGGTCAAGGACGCATGCGACTCCTGTTTCCACATTTTAGGTATCTGTTAGAGCAGCACCCCACTCTCTTGGTATCAAATTCTGTTTCAGTTACCTAGTACCACTCTGACAAGAACATACAACAAATGGGATGGTTTGAACAAACAGGAGTTTATTCTCTTACAGTTTGGAGCTTTTAAGTCCAAGTTCAAGGTGCCAGGTTCTAGGGACTGGGGGAAAGTCCTTCAACCTTGGGGTCCAGCTCTGCCTCCTGCTCCCGGCCTACTGGAGCTAGAGGTGTTTCTTCACTCAGACAACTGGATGCTGAGGCTGAGAAGCCCAAGGTTGACAAATAAAAAGGCACAGTCCTGATGTTACCAAACCACATGGTAGGCCATTAATTCAAGTTCATTGTAAGTCCCAAACTCAGCAGAGCATGGCAGGCTGCTGAACAATGACACGGCTACATGTAGGGTCCAAGCATGCCATAAGCTAGAGAACATTCCCAAGGCTTCTCCTTATATACGGGAAGCAGACCACATCCCAAAGGCAGCTACTCAGCTACTTGTGGTAGATCCCACCATGGAGCTGATTGCCAGTCTCATCATGGGCAATAACTACCACCAGCTGCTCAGCCACTCAACCAGGCCCAGCCAAGGTGACACACATACATAACTACCATAACCACCATGTCCTTCTTCTTAGTCTATCTTATTCTGGAAGGTCTGCTGAAACCTGTCTATCATGAATGACCCTACTGGTTTTTGAAATACCAGTGGCATAGCTTCCAGCATCATATTAACACTCAAGCCACCACAGTGCAACAAACTGACGGAAGAGTATAGTATGCTCCTGTTAATTTTTATAAGTATATCATTTGCATGGAATTAGTTAGCAAACAATTTTATTTACATAAAATATTAAATTTATAATATATAATATTCATAAATATTGGCCCAGAATAATATAAAGTTTTTCATGGCTTCACTTAAGAGCTACGCATAAGATACTATACAAAAAAAGACAGGGAATTCAGACAAGCTTCCTAGAGGAAGTAATGAATAAATGGAATTTCATGGACATAAAAATAGGGAAGAAATTGCCTTAAAGGGAACATCCTTTAGTGCTCTATGCTAAGCATTCACCAAAGCTATTAATCCTAATATTTAAAATAAATTTAGCTAACAATAATTCTATCTGTTGAGTAATTATTATTAGCCTTATATGTATTAGCTCATGCACAATAACACTTTCTGAATTAAGTATTATTATTCCTACTGTAATCAAGGACACATGGCTAGGAAGAGAACAAACTGGGATCTGAAACCGTGAATCTCTGACCTACAGTCAATATTTTTAACCACTGTTATGACTAAATCATCATAATTTACATAGGGCCAAACAGCTATATAGGATATGACCTTTTCTTCAAATAGTAATTATGTTAATTTATGAGCATTTTCTTGGATTTGTTAAAGACAATATTTAACAAACAACTCACCATGAGTACAGCAGGAAAGCAATAGCAGAATTGGTCAATATGAAAATTCATTTTTACACTGCATTGTTTATAGTTTATTAAAAAAAATAAAATACTGAGTTTGCCAACAGTCATCTGTAATTATTTCTGCAATGAATATGAATAAGACAGCAATGTTTCTGTTTCAGATCATGTTCTCTAAATTGTTTTCAAACAATCCAAAAACACTCCTAGCAGGATAAAAAACAGAATTCTCAGTAAATATTATTGTCAAAACTCTTCTAAGAAATGAAATTTTTCTTTTTCTTCTCTTTTTCCTAATAAGAATGAAGGATACAAATAAACTGGAGGTTGACCACACTGTTCAGAACCTTTTGTGTAGAATCTGGCTTTCTCAGCTTTGTCTCATATAACTGTTTATAATATCGAAAATACTAGAAGCTCGAAATAAGAAGAAATGCATATACCTTACCTTTAAGGACACTGTAAAAGGCAGCCTCCAAGAAGACCCCCATTGATCCTTGCCTCCCAGAGTTTACATCCTTGTACAGTACCCCCTCAAGATTCAGGGTTGCCCTACTTGACCAACTAGATACAAAGGCAGTTACAATATGTGACTTCTGAGGCTAGTTCATAAAAGATATTGTGGTCCTTCTCTCTCCTTCTCTCTCTGTCTCTGTCTCTCTCATATCACTCTGGAAGAAGCTAGCTGCCAAGGAATGAGATTAGCTGCTTTTCAATTATCCCTATAGAGAGGACCACATGGTGAGGAACAGAAGTCTCTCATTAACAACCAATGAGGAACTGAGACTTCCAGTCAATGAACACATAAGTAAGCCATCATAGAAGTGATCTTCATCAGAGACTCTGAGCCAACATCACCCAACTTAGCTGATCTTAAATATTGACTCTCAGAAACCATGATAAAATGATTTTTTGTTATTGTAAGCTACTAAATTTTGCACATAGCAATAGATAAATAATAAAGACATTATCCAGAAGTTATATACATTTTTTCTACATCTTACTGTTCCAAAATTTAACTTTCCAGCCACAATTTAATAAACATAAGGCTAGAAAGTGTTGTCTTTATTCTAAGTGGTGATGCATACTTTAAAAATCAGGGCTTTCATTACTAAGGAAAAAGCAACAGAAGTGAACAGATATTGGGAGAGAAATAGCTGACTCTTAGGTTAGTAGCCTCTAATGAACCATATATCTCAGAATTCATTTCCATTGTCTTTAACATGGGTTTAGCCATGTAATTTACTTTGGTTAATGGATCATTAGCAAGCATGATTCAAGCAGAGGTTTGATAAGCACTTACACATAAACTCATGTCCTTTTGGGTCACTATCTCTAAGAGCCTAGAACCAATTCTTTAAGGAAGTCCAAACTATCCTGCTGGAGGGTGAGTCAGGTCATGTAAAGAACCAAGGTATCCCAAATAAACTTTCATCTGAATACAGCTGCATGCCTAATCCCCAGACAACATCATGTATAGCAAAAGAATCACCAGAGAACTATAAGAAAGAATAAATTGATGTTGCTTAAAGCCACCATATAAGAGAACTGGTGGTATAATTATTATCAAGCACTTGACTGTTCACCTTCTGTGAAAGGTCAGAAGTGGAAGTTACCAACTACTCTGGGGGAGAAAGATGCAGTAGTCAACTTCTGCAAAAATGTACAGCCTTGGAAACTTTATGAGGCATTTCTACTCTGTCTTATAGGGTTGCTACGAGTGGCATTGACTGGATGATAATGAATTTGGTTTGAGGAACCCTGGTGGTGCAATTATTAAGTGCTTGGCCACTCACTGAAAGATCAGCAGTTCAAACCCACCAGACACTGTGAGGGAGAAAGATGTGGCAGCCTGCTTCTATAAAAATTACAACCTTAGAAACCCTATGGAGCTGTTCTGCTCAGCCTTCTGGGGTTTCTATGAGTCAGAATCAACTTGACAGCATTAGAAAGTCACCAAATTTGGGAGTAGTTTATTACACTGAATAGATAATCTGAAATATAAACTGGTCACATATAAAATAATTTGCCTTGAAACTGTCTATGAAGTATAGTGTTTTCTAAAATAAAGATGTATTAAGATGGTGGAATAGGTAGACAAGCTGCTGAGACCATCTTCAACAAAGAAAAGAAAAACCAATTGACACAGATACAGAAGGTAATCCTGGAGCCTTGAGCTTTGAAAGGAAGGATACAGAAATAGTTTAAACACCAACTAGCAGAAGAACCTGAATGAAAACAGTGAGTAAAGAGACAAACGGAGCTGCAGACTATTAGCTATCCTGACAGCATGGAAAGCCTAAATATTTCCTGGTGTTAGGACCTGAGAATTAACCTAAAAATTGTCCCTCTTTGCCAAGGGCTGTGTGGACAACTGCACCAATGGCTGATGACTAAAAAGGAAAACAGCAAAGAAGGAGATAAACTGAGCTGTGGACTTCCAGCTATCCTGAAGGTGCAGCCATTTTGAATGTTTACAAGCAGTGGCTATGTGCAGCCATTTGGAATGTTTACAAGTGGCCTCTTTTTGGGATATGTAAAGTGATAACATTCTCATTAGGATTCCAGGGACCTAAGAATAGGCTTTGCTTGCCAAAGATGGCACAGATATACAGGATGCAGATGACTGGAAAGGAGACAGGTGGTGAGTGCATAGCTGCTGCCCACTAATGAATAGAGGTGCATAGTACCCTGTTTACTCAGATATATCTAAAGAAAACAAAAATCTTGGGTGAATCACTCCAACATATAATCACCGATTAAATATAAACACAAAAGCATCACAATCACAATGTCTTGGAGACAACAAACCAGCACAGTCCACACAAAGAAGCAAGACAAAGCAGTAGAAACAAGGGACCAAGATACAGACCTAGAACACATCCCAGAGGAAGAAGCATCATTAGAACTCCCTGAAAAAGAATTCAAAAGAATTATATTTGGGTACCTTCAATGGACTGAGAGACAGATCAAGGAAAACACTGACAAAATTGAGGAAAACACAGAGAAAACCCTAGAACAATTTTGGAAGACAATACAAGAACAAAATGACAAAATAAATGAAAAATTATAAATGATACAAACTCTACAGCTAGAAATCCAGAAGATTAATACCAAATTTTCAGAAACAGGCAACACATTGAGCTCTGGTAGCATAGTGGCTAAGACACTTGCCTGCTAACCAGACGGCTGGTGGTTCAAACCCACCAGCCACTCCTCGGAAGGAAGGTTGGGCAATCCTACTTCTATAGTGATACTGCCTCGGAAACCCAAGGAGGGGTCGCTATGAGTCGGGTTTGACTCGACGGCACATAACAACAACAACGACAACAACAACAACAATACCAAATTTTCAGAAACAGGCAACACATTGAACAGGCAAAAGACTAGAATTGAATCAATGGAAAACAGAATTAGTGAGATTGAAAACAAATACCTCAATACTTCTTTAGAAAGGGATCAATTGGTAAAAAGAAAAGCCTAAGGTTCATGTGGGGTAACATCAAAAGAAATACCAAAACCAAAACCAAACTCACTGCCGTCGAGTCGAATACAATTCATAACAATTCTTCCTTGGGTTTCCAAAGTGGTATCTCTCCAAGAGTAGATTGCCCAATCTTCCTTCCAAGGAGTGGCTGGTGGGTTTGAACTGCCAGTCTACTGGTTAGCAGTCAAATCCCTTAGGCACTACACCACCAGCTCCTAGCAAAAGGAATAATCTATATGTAATCACAATTCTAGAACAGGAAGACAAAAAAATAAAACCACAGAGGAAATTGTCAAAGATATTTTGGAGGAGAATTTCCCTGATATGATCAAAGAAGAGAATATATTCATTCAAGAAATCCAATGAATCCCAAACAGGAGAGACCCCAAAAAAGTCACTAAGACATATCATCATCAAACTCACTAAAAACAAAGACAAAGAAAGAATCCTGAAAGCAGCACAGGAAAAACAAAAAATTACCTACAAAGGGCAACTAACAAGACTAAGCTCTGATTTCTCAGCAGAAACCATGTGGGTGAGAAGGCAATGGGATGGTATATATAAAACCCTGAAAGAAAAAAAAAAGTCCAAGAATTATATACCCAGCAAAACTGTCCCTCAAATATGATGGTGAAATTGGGACATTTGCAGATAAACAGAAATGAAGGGATTTGTTAAAACTAGACCAACCTTACAAGAGATGCTAAAGGGAGTCCCTTGGAGAGAGAACCAACAGCAGCAAACAAAAACTGACCATTAAAACACATGATGACATAACCCAGAAACCAACCCAGTTATGGAAGTGTCTAATTTAAATAAGTCTACATGATTGTAAACATGGAACCAGAGACATCAATTGGCAAATGAGGACAACTACAAAGCAAAAAGAGGGAAAAAATAGCGTAGTGACAGAACTTCTAAATGGTGAGGAAATCAAGAGAGTTGCAAGATAGAATGGACTATTCTAAACTTGGGGAGAAAATTGTATATCATAGGGTAACCTCAAAGAAAAATGATAAACCTTCACATCACAATAACAGAGAGGACAAGGACAGATATTCAATGAATACTAAAACAACAGCAACAAAGGAAATGATAACATAATTCCTAAACATAATGAGCTCAGCACAGAAAATAATATGAAACAAAGAAACCAGGGACACCGTGAAAAAACACATAACAAGATGACAGCAACCAATTCTTATTTGTCGATAATTACACTGAACTGCTTGGTTCTACAATCAATGTCAATGGAAGCAGCAGTCAGGACATTAGACAACATGTATCACTGGGAAGGTTGGCCACGAAGGAACTCTTTCAAGTGTTGAAGAGCAAGGATGTCTCCTTGATGACTAAGGTGCAACTTACACAAGCCATGGTATTTCAATTGCCTCGTATGTATGTGAGATCTGGACAATGAATAAAGAAGACCGAAGAAGAGTTGATGCTTTTGAGTTACGGTGCTGGCAAAGAATGCTGGAAGTACCATGGACTGCTAAAAGAACTAACAGATTTGTCCTGGAGGAAGTGCAGCTGAAATGCTTCTTGGAAGCAAGAATGGCCAGACTTCGTCTCACCTACTTTGGTCATGTTGTCAGAAGGGACCATTGCCTGGAGAAGGATGTCATGCTTGATAAGGTGGAGGGTTGATGAAAGAGGGGAAGGCCTTCAACAAGATGGATTGACACGGTAGCTGTGACAATGGGCTCAAGTATAGCAAGGATCATGGAGCTGGTGCAGGATTGGGCGGTATTTCGTTCTGCTGTGCATGGGGTTGTCATGAGTTGGAAATGACTCAATGGCACCAAACAACAACAACAACACACTGAATGTTAACTATTCAAGAGATGGAGAGTTGAGGACTGTATAAGAAAACTTAATCCATCAATATGCTATCTACAAAACACACACCTTAGCGACAAAGACAAAAATAGACTAAAAACAAAGGTTGGAAAAAGATATACTAAGCAAATGGCAACCATAAAAGAGCAGGGGTGCCAATATTAATTTCTGATAAAATGATAAAATTGACTTTAAGACAAAAACCACCATAAGAGACAAGGAAGAACATTATATAATCATTAAAGGATCAATTGAACAAGAGAACATAACCATAATAAATATCTATGGACCCAATGAAAGAGTCCCCAAATACCTAAATCAGACTTTAACAGAATTGAAAAGACAGATAGATGACTCCTCAGTAATACTAGGAGACTTTAATACACCATGTTCAATGACAGATAGAACAACTGGAAAGAAACTCAACAAAGACACAGAAGAACTAAACAATACAAACCACCCACTTGATCTTATAGACATCTACAGAGTACTTCAACCAACAACAGCACAATGTACATTCTTCTTCAGTGTACATGGAGCACTCTCCAGGATAGACCATAAGTTAGGCCACACAGCAAGCCTTAATAAATTTAAAAACATTGAAATACTGCAAAGCATCTTCTCAGGTCTCAATGCTATCAAATTAGAAATCAACAACAGGAAAATCAACAAGAAAAAGAGAAAGCACATGGAAACTGAATAGCATCCTCCTTGAAAATGACTGGGTAATCGAAGAAATAGAAAATGAAATTTAAAATTCCTTTAATCAAGCAAGAATGAAAACACAACATACCAAAATCTTTGGGACACAGCAAAAGCAGTGATCAGATGCCAATTTATAGCAATAAATGTACATATCAAAAAAGAGAACAGAGCCAAAATCAACACCTTAACCCAACATCTCCAAAATTTAGAAAAAGAGCAATGACAACAGAAAAAAAGCCTACAGTCATCACAAGAAAAGAAATGATAAAGATTCAAGCAGAAATAAATGAAATGGAAAATAGAAAGACAATAGAAAATATTGTTTTCAATATGCTGCCTACAAAAGACACATCTTAGAGACAAGCAAGTCTTGTTGCTGTCTTTTGTAGACAGCAACAAGACCAGAAGTTGGTTCTTTGAAAAAATTAATAAAATTGACAAACCACTGGCAAATTTAGCAAAGGAAAAGAGGGAGAGAATACAAATAACACGAATAAGAAATGCATTGAGTGACACAACAGAACCAACAGAAATAAAAAGGATATCAGGATACTATGAAGAACTATAGGAGCTCTGGTAGCATAGTGCCTAAGGCACTTGACTGCTAACCAGAAGGCTGGCGGTTCAAACCCACCAGCCACTCCTCGGAAGGAAGGTTGGGCAATCCTACTTCCGTAGTGATACTGCCTTGGAAACCAAAGGAGGGGTCATTATGAGTCGGGGCCAACTTGATGGCAAATAACAACAACAACAACAACATGAAGAACTATATTCTGGCAAATTTGAAAATCTAGAAGAAATGGACAGATTTCTAGAAGCATACTACTTACCTAAACTAACACAGACTGAGGTGGAAATTTTGAACACCCATAACAAAGAACAATTCCTAAATAAAATAAAAAAAAAAAAAACTACCAAAAAAAAAAGTCCTGTCCCAGAAAAGATCATTGATGAACTCTACCAAACATTCAGAAAAGGACATCAATCCTACTCAAACTATTCCAAAATGTACAAAAGGATGGGATCCTCCCTAATTCATTTTATGAAACAAGCATAACCTTGATACTAAAACCAGGTAAACACATTACTAAAAAGGAAAATTACAGACAAATATCCCTCATGAATATAGATGCAAAAATCTTCAACAAAATCCTAGCCAATAGACTCCAACAAAATATCCAAAAAGTAATACATTATAACCAAGCAGGATTCATACCAAGTATGCAAGGATAGTTCAACATTAGAAAAACAATCATTGTCATCCATCACATTAAAAAACAAAGGAAAGGAACCACATGATCATATCAATATACGCAGAAAAAACATTTGATAAAATCCAACACATATTCTTGATAAAAAGTCTTAGCAAAATAAGATAGAAAGGACATTCCTCAATGTAATAAAGGGCATATATGCAAAACCAACAGCCAACATTATTATCAGTGGAAAGAGAATGAAACCATTCCCTTTTGAACAGTAACCAGACAAGGATGCCCTCTATCTCCACTTCTATTGAACATTGCATTAGAAGACCAAGCTGGGGCAATAAGGCAAGAAAGGGAAATCAAAAGCATCCAAATGGTAAGGAAGAAATAAAACTATCCCTATTTGCCAATGATATGATCCTATATATAGAAAACCCAAGAGACTCAGCAAGAAATCTACTGGAACTAACTGAGAGATTTAGCATCGTGCAGGATACAAGATCAGCATTCAACAATCAATTGGATTCTCTACACCAGCAAAGAAACTGCTGAAAAGGAAATAAGGAAATCAATATTATTTTCAATACCTACCAAAAAAATAAAATACTTGGGATAAATCTTACCAGGGACACAAATGACCAGTACAAAGAAAACTACAAAACACTACTTCAAGAAACCATAAGAGATCTACATAAATGGAAGAACATACCATGCTCATGGATAGGAAGATTGAACATCGTGAAAATGTCAATACTACACAAAGCAATCTATACATTCAATGCAATCCCAATCCAGATCCCATCAACATTCCTTAAGGATATGGAAAAAACAATGCTAATTTTATATGGAAAGGAAAGAGACCTCGGACAAGCAAAGCACTATTGAGGAAGAACAAAGTAGGAGGCCTTACACCTCCAGACCTCAAAGCCTACTATATAGCCACAGAAGTCGAAACAGCCTGGTAGTCATACAACGACAGGCACATAGACCAGTGGAATAGAATTGAGAACTCAGAAATAGATCCATCGACCTATGGTCAGCTGATTTTTGACAAAAGACTGAAATCCATTACATGGGAAGAGATGGTCTCTTTAACAAATGGTGCTGGCAAAACTGGATATCCATTTGCAGAAAAATGAAACAAGATCCATACCTCACACCATACACAAAAACTAACTCCAGATGGATCAAAGACTTAAATGTGAAACCTAAAACTACAGAGTTCCTCAAGGAAAAAAATAGGGGCAAATTTAGGGGTCCTAATTTATGGCATAGGCTGTCAGCATAACCCAAAATGCGCAAACAGTGGAAGAGAAGCTTGATGAATGGGACCTTCTAAAAATTAAATTTTATGTGCTTCCAAAGACTTCCCAAAAAAAGTCAAAAGAGAACCTACAGCTTGGGAAAAAATACTCAGCAATGACATATCTGACAAGGGACTTACCTCTAAAATTTATAGAAAACTCCAACACTTCAACATCAAAGAGACAAACAATCCAATTCAAAAATGGGCAGAAGACATGAACAGACACTTCACCAAAGAGGATATTCAGGTGGCCAACAAACACATGAAGAAATAATCATGATCATTAGCCATTACAGAGATGCAAATCAAAACAACAATGAGATACATCTTGTCCCAGCACTAATAGTAAATTTCAGTAAGACAGAAAATAACAAATGCTGGCAAGGATGTGGAGAGATTGGGACTCTCATACACTGCTGGTGGGACAAATGATACAACCACTGTGGAAAGCAGTATGGCTATTCCTTTAAAAGTTGGAATTAGAAATATTTGATCCAGCAATCTCATTACTAGGTATATATCCTGAAGAAGTGAGAGCCGGAACAAGAACAGATATAAACATACTCATGTTCATGGTAGCACTATTTATAATAGCAAAAGATGCAAACAACCTCGGTGCCCATCAGCAGAAGAATGGATAAGCAAACGATGCTACAGACACACAATAGAATACTATGCAACACTAAAGAATAATGTGGAATCTTTAAAACACCACATAATGTGGATGAACTTGGAGGACATTATGCTGAGTGAAACAAGTTAATCACAAAAGGATAAGTATTGTATTAGTTCATTATTGTAAAAAGTCAAGAAAGGTTTATTTATATATGGAAAGAATTTCTTTGTTTGTTACAGAGGTGGGAGGGAGGGGGGGAAATACTGCAAAAAAAAAAATTTTAATGTCAAAAAAAGTCAAGGGAAGATCTATATATGGAAGGAAAGATAAATAAATAAATAAAGATATATTTGATTTTGTTATATAAAGGATATCTGCTACCCTTGATTTTAATCAGATAAGGCAATTGATTTATACAATTGAATCACACAATTACAAGGTATTACAATAGAAAGGGTAAATCTTACAGATCATGGAAGTTATCAATTCGTATACTAAATCTAATATTTGATTTCCCTCTAAAACAGTATTTCTTTAGCTGTGGCATGGAGTTCACAAATAGATTTCAGAGAACACATGAAACAGATGCCTTTTTTTTTTTTTTTTTTGGTATTTTCTGGAATACTTTAAAATTACCTTGTGATAAATATTTCATTTAAAACAAATTAAATCTTTCAGGTGTTGTCAACTCCAGATAATATGGAATAGCAGTACACTACCTGCACCATATGTGGTCAATTAGTGTACATTCATCATTGTTACCATGTGAAGATATATAGAATAATTTTCCTTGGAGAAGAATTAGAGATTTTAAGCTGTCATTATATTTCTGGATAAGTGATTTGTTTTCACAGGTCTGTTTTACAAAGCCTAGTTGTAACATCTCCAAAAATAAAATAAAACATGATGAAATTTCTGTATTATTAGATTTTGCTCATACAATTAAACAGAAATTAAAGACAAAGGTCTCAGAGCTTTCTGCATGAAAAGGTTTTTCTTCCAATAAAAATATGAAGCCAAAAAAATTCAAAAGACCACCTTACATCTGTCCATGATACATTTGAAACATGCATTTTTCTGAAAAGAGTGCTATATTTGAAAAGGCTGAGGATTTACTAAATCTTGGATTTACCCCAACACAAGTTTTTCCTGAAGCCTTTGAAAAGAAGCCATACATGACTGAAAAGATCTCACTGAAATCATGTGTTCTATTTTTTGGCTTGGAACAGAAAAAAATGAAAATGAAGCAGTGTCCTTGTCAAATAATGTCCCTGACTCTATCAAGCACACCATGAATTATGGTAGCGATGCCATTTGTTCACATCTGAGTGGTACTATCTGGAACTCAGTGCATCCAATAGTTTGGTTTCTTACATTAAGACACACTGATTTGGTGAAGTTCTTTTGGATACTGTAAAGACTGTGTTCAAAATAGCAAAATAATTCCTTGATGGGAGGAAACAAAAAAAGTCACAATAATCTTTCAGAGATGCTTAGCCAAAAATATAGTCCTTTTTCTTTATTAAAGAATTTAACTCTATACATCCTTTCAACCAGTATCAGAGGCCCTGCCAACACTACTGGAAAAAATTATGTCTATCCCTCTGAATATCTTCAATATGATTTGATTCTAGGCCTCTACTACACAGAAGTTCATTGGCTTTTAAAATTATATGTAAACAGACTAACAGAACTGGATTTTGTTCCTAGACTTCACCAGCAGAACAAAATACTTATACTTTAAAATATATGCTAAGAGTGATTTGTGTTTATATATATGTTTATATATACATATATATATATATATTCATTAAATGGTTGGTTGTTATTCAATTGAATAAGGCTTTCAAAACTTTCTAGTTCCTTCTTCTAAGGCTCCAACAGCACATTTTTGTAGTGGACTGTGATAGTTCTGTGTCAGCTTGCCTGCGCCACGATTCTCAGTGGTTTGGCAGTTATGATGTAGTCATCCCCTATGATGATATCTCATATAATGTAATCATCTCTAAGATAAAATCTGCTATGACTATTCAATTAGTTCAAAGGGAGTTTCCTTGGAGAGTGTGGCCTGCTTCCAATATATACAGACATCATGGCAAAGCTCTCTGACTTTTCCCATGATCTGTATCCTGCATCTGGCTTGTCGTCATTTGACCTCTGGTTCTTTGGACTTGAGCCAATGGCCTGCCACCTCACCTGGTTGGATTGATCAGCCTCCACAGTCCATGAGCCAGAAGTTTGTCACCTGACTTGCAATCTTGGGTTTGTCAGCCCCTGCAGTTACATGAGTCAGGAAAAGCCTCCAGCCTGATGTCTGACCTATGGGATTTGTCAGCTTCTACAATCTTATGTGAGCCATTTCCTTGAGATAAAACATACATGTACATATATATTTCACTGGTTTTGCTTCTCTGGTGACATGGGTGAAGAGCTATTTTCCCCTAGTGCTCATCATGTGTTGCTTCCTTGACTGACAAAACTAAAAGATTCTGTTGACAAGAAAGCTCCTTTTCTCAAAGTCACCTCAGTTTCCTGACAAGGCTACAAACTGAAACCTCTCTCTCTACCCAGATCAGAGCCCTATTTCCACCCACACTCCACTCCATGCTCTTAGCTACTTCCTCAAGGGATATCAGAAAGTCCATCACTAACTAACAAGGCAGGGTTTTTCTCTGAGCTATGTACAGCTGTCTAGTCTGATGAGCAGGGTTGCTCCAGTACTACATCTGTCATAATTTTTGTTCAATTAGCTTCTGATATCCACTAATATAATCATCCTCTATGCATATGGATATTGGGTTATTATAGCATATGACAAGAGCAATACTCAATTGAATCCTTAATACTTCAGTGAGTGTTTTAAGGTAATTCATCACTCCAACTGCAGATTTTACTACTTGCCATTTGACCATTGTGCAACTATATAATTTTTAACTAATACTCACTGAGCATTTTACACTTCACCAAACACTTTCAAATAAATAAGCTATTTGAACTTTGCAAAAATCCTTCATGGTAAGTCAACACCTTTTTTTTTTTTTTTTTTTCTTTTAGATAAGGGACAGAAAGTTTAAGTCAAGCAGCAAAAGCCAGGTGACTACTCTACTGTCAAATAAATCAGAACCTGGGTTTTGTGGTTTAAATTTTGTGCCTTTTCCACTGTGTCATGCTATCCCCCAATATCACTGAGTATTATCTTTTGTCTAACTGGTAATCCAAAATCAAACCAAACCCACTGCTTATTCCAACTCACAGAAATCCCCTTTGGGTTTCCAAGGCTATAAACCTTCATGGAAGAGATTGCCTCACCTTCCTTCTGTAAAGCAGCTGGTAGGTTTGAAAAGCCAGCCCTTGTTAGCAGTCAAATACCTTACCCATGATAACACCAGAGCTCCTTCTAACTGGTAATAGGAGTAGTCAAAACAGAAGCCACTGAAATTAGCATCAGAGTATGTGTATAAATGCTTATAGACACCAAACCTATACCAAGAAACACTTCCTTCAATTTACAATTAAAGAATTACATTTCTTATGAAACAAAAAATGCAAAATTGTACTGCTTTTCAGATTTAAAAATAATACATGGCAATTATAGAAAAATGTGAATAAGAAAATAAAAATCCTCTGGGTATTGAGTGTTTTCCATATTTATTGAGCATTTTGAGTAAGGGGGAGATGGGAGATGATTTAAAGTTTTAAACTATCTCTGTGGCTTCCCTGTGAAGAATAGTTAGAAAAAATCAAACACAGTATTGTTGCATAGTCTTGAATAAAGACTACACCTCAACATAAAGAAAATTAAAATCCTCATAACTGTACCAATAAACAAATCCTGATAAACGGAGAAAAGATTGAAGTTGTTAGGGATATCATTTTACTTTGATCCACAGTCAACACCCATGGAAGCAGCCATCAGGTAATCAGACATCGTATTGCACTGGGAAAATCTTCTGCAAAGGACCTCTTTAAAGTGTTAAGAATCAAAGATATCACTTTGAAGACTAAGGTGCACCTAATCCAAGCCATGGTATATACAATCACCTCCTATGCGTGTGAAAACTGGACAATGAATAAGGAAGACTGAAGAAGTGTTGATGCCTTTGAACTGTGGTGTAGGTAAAGAATACTGAAAATACCTTGGACTGCAAGAAGAATGAATAAATCTGTCCTGGGAGAAGTGCAGCCAGAATTCTCCTTGGGAACAAGAATAGTCAGACTTCATCTCATCTACTTTGGGCATGTTGTCAGAAGAGACCGTTCCTTGAAGAAGGATCTCATGTTTGGTACAATAGAGGGTCAGTGAAAAGGGGAAGACCCTCAATGAAATAGATTGACACAGTGACTGCAATGATGGCCTCAAGCAAAGCAAGGATTATGAGGATGGTGCAGGACTGGGCAGTGTTTCATTCTGCTGTGATAGTGTCACTATGAGTTGGAGCTGACTCAACGGCAAATAACAGCAACAATATTATTACAAACATTGTCTCACCACACAAACTCAGCATGAAATTTATCTCAAGCAATGACTACAAAATCCCAAAGTGGAATAATCAGCAAAATTATTGCAGTTATCTAAGAAGACCAATTTCTACTAACTTGTTTAAATTAGTACTATGTGCCTGAAAGTATCAAATTGATAATGCTACACCTGACCAATCAGCTGCATAAAGAGCTTATATGAAGCCATTTGCTTCCCTAATAATAATTCATTTATTGGCTACAATGGGAAATTTTTTCAAATATCATTTACTCCCATTTGCTTTGTTGGTATTTTTTTTAATTAATTGCATTCCCATTTCATTGCATTGATGAAGCAGAAATTATTATTCAGACATTTAAAATAATTTTATTCTCTTTTTATTTTAAAATTATTTATTTTAAGTAGAAGGAAATTTATAATCTTTAGTCTTCTACTTTGATAATTCAAAAATAATTTCCAAAAACAGAGTACTTTAATCTTTTCAAACCTACAGGAATGGATGTTGAATCAATGACCTTAGGGAAGTCATCTTATGCCTCTTGGTTCTGATATCTAGATCAATAAGTGGCCTTCTCATAATTTAGTTTCCTATTTCATGCTGGTAATATGAGAATTTTCTCCTTGAATAGTATTACAATGACTTCTGAAATACAAAAATAAATAAATAAAGACCAGATATTTTATGTGAGAAGTCAAGAAGCAAAAGAAACCAATAAGATTTGAAATAAACAAAACAAAAGGAAAACTGAGAGAAGATTGACTTAACAGTGATGGAAATCAGCCAATTAGAAATAATAATAGGGATTTAAGGACTGGTGGTAGTCATAGAGAAGAACAGAAGTGATACACAGCAGAAGACAGAGAAAATTAAATAGCCTTAGAACCTAAAGGGAAGCTTGTGTCCACTGATACAAGCACTAAACTTAGTCAAATGTCTTTGAAGAAATAATGCATTGTCATTGTGGATTAATGGCTATTTCCTTGTACTTTGTTGATCCTTGCAAGTATCAAGGTGTCATGAAAAAGGTAAACCAAATGATGCAGTAGAGTCTAGTGACAAGCTAGGCTATCGGTGATACAATACTGGGTCCACAATTTTTTTCTAATGTGTTCTATATAGTATTCACTATGCCAAGGACTTCACATACATTTCCTCATTTACTGCTCAAATAACTCTGTGAGATAAGTACTGTTACTCTTTTACCACTATGACAAGAGTCACTGAGAGATTAATTGTCCAAATGGTACATACAAGAGCAGCACAACATAGTCACTTTAGGCAGATTTCTCTGTAGTACCAATGAGAGAACTCCAACTAGAATAATCATAAAAAAAAAAAAAAAAAAGTAGTTTTGATTCATATGAGCAAACTGTGTTCACATGGAGGAGTGTTGCAATCTTTCCAGGGGCACTGGAATCAGGTATGGAATGTAGCCAGACTGTGACACTACTTTCTGCTTTCCTGTTGCATTGCCTCCAGTCCTTCTTACAGCCAAGAGGCTTTCTCCTCACTGCGGAGAATATGGCTGCTGGTAGCTTCTTCTTTCACATCTTCCAACTTCACCACCTAAGACAGATAGATGTCTGCTTCTCAATTCTGGACCACTTACCTAGCCAATGGGAAGGACTCTGATTGGCCTAGCTCTTAATGTGTCTCTAACTTCTGCATCAATCATGGACAAGGAAGTAGCACAAACAAGGAGTACTGGAAGCCACCACAATTGTGCACACCATACTATCCTAAGAGATAAAATCACTCGCCAGCAAATGCCAAAGGGAAGAAGCAAAATACCAAAGGAAAAAGAAATGAGACTTTGACCCATAACTTCAGACCTTTAGTCCTAGAACATTCATAATAGATTAATCCATTTCTGGTTTGCTTGCCTGATGTGATACCAGAACCCACAAAAATAAAACAGTCCAGATTTTTCAGATTCTAATTTTTCTGCACTTGCAAAGCAGCATCTCTAAACGTGGAATTATCCTCTTCTTCAAATATTAGGAAATATAGAGTTCTTAATGTTTGGGATCCCAGTCCTTTTTATGAACTTGGTTAGAACTACAAACCCTTGGGCCAGTGATCAAACTTTAAACTCATACTGCTTTGACATGCTGTGAAGATTTCTGCTTGTCAGCTGATGCCTGTTATACTCTGCAATAGGGGGCACTTGAGGACGACTACAAGACTGGAGGAGGGAGAATAGATCTGCGGCTCAAACCCACCAGCCACTCCTAGGAAGGAAGACTGGGCAATCTACTTCCATAAAGATAGCACCTCAGAAAACCAAGGAGGGGTCACCATGAGTCAGATCTGACTCAATGGCAGCGTGAGTTTTTTTGTTTGTTTGTTTGTAAGTTTCCTATTTGCTTTTGGCTCCTATAAGCATCACCTCAGCAATATTTCTTCCCCCTAGCAGTGGTAATTTGTTCCAGAAGCTGTAGTTGATTCTAGTGTGAAGAGATTCCAACACTCAGAACCGACCTCATCTCACTCTCTCAGAGACACCAGCACCATATAGCTGGTACTACTCCTAAGAGGTCTGGGTCCCAGCAACAGATGAGCAGCGTGGCTCCTTCTAGGAGATCTGTGTTTAAGGTCTGTAAGTCGCCATTGCTAAATTTCTAAATTTTAATTATTTCACGCTCTTTCCTTTGTTACTTTAACTCTAGAGGTAGCAGCTACTTCTTGTAATTGCTACCTCTGTGGTACTTTGAGTTCTCTTTTTGACTTTGTAATTACCTTATTATTAATTTTACATTTAGTTACAGTCATTTATGTTAAATTTTCTCTGGTGAAATAGCTAGTGTGATTTTTGTCTCCTGAATAGACAGTTATGGCCATCTTCCCAGAAATATACACATACTACATACATATGCTCTATTTTGCATAGAAGTTTTAGAGTGTTCACTGGTATGCTAAAATGCATCTATAGCCACTTATGGACTTCATGGACCCAAAACTAATAATCTTAGGGTCTGATGGAGGACATACCAAATCATGGTTCTTAGAAAACAGTTTGAAAATGCCCTGCGTTCCAAGCTATTGCTCACTAACAAATCCAAACAGTTTCATAAGTACACGCATTTATCTGAGTTCTGTACTGTTCCCTGAAAGGTGATGTTGGCATTTCAAAGTGAAGTATCACATTAGAAAACTGTATATTCACTTGTGAAACATGGTTAGTAAATCATGATCCAGAAGAGAATTCCATAGTCTTGAGAAAAGCTCACTAAACTCACTGCTGTCAAGTCAATTCTGACTCATAGCGACCCCTCCTTGGGTTTCCAAGGCAGTATCTCTACAGAAGTAGATTGCCCAGTCTTCCTTCTGAGAAGTGGCTGGTGGGTTTAAAGCACCAGCCTTCTGGTTAGCAGTCAAATGCCTTAGACACTATGCCACCAGAGCTCCTAGTCTTGAAAAAGTTTATTATAGTCTATTCTCTGGATAGTTTTTAAACAACTTTTATTTTTTAAGTCCATTCTTAAAATGTTTTCAACCTTTTACTTGGAAGGTCCCAATGAATCAAGTTCCCTTGGGTTAAAGTAAACTCAAAGTAAAAGCTAAATATTAAGATCTAGAAAACTGTCAGCTGGTGTCATGTAAGCAGAAGTGTCACCTTTTTCCTCTGATAGAAAAAAAGCTCTAAGATGAAACACAGATGCCCAAAGAATTAGACAAGGTGATCATCTGGGGCACAGAAAGAATTTCTAGGGCTTCTATTTATATCTACATTTCATCTCATACTTTTTAAATTTCCGTATTTGTGCATATTTTAAAATATAATTTATTAGTTTTGTAAGCATGTATATGTTTTATAAATAAATACCTATGCTGGGAGTACATGTCAAAGCTTTTTTAAAAATTGGAATGCACTCTCAAAATCATTTGGGAACCTTTGTTCTAATGATAAAGAAACTGTCCTTCAGAGCAAGGGTGAGCAAACTTCAGCTCCACACCAAATCCAGCCCAGGGATTATTTTTGTTTGGCCCTCTAAGCTATGGAATTTTTCCTTTTTTAATGGGGGCTGGAGTAGAAGAAGAGGAAGATGTGGCAGAGTCTACATGACCCACACAGCCTAAAATATTTACTTCTTGGCCCTTTATAGAAAATGTTTGCTGATCTCTACTTAGGAGTGGGAGCTCTGGTAGCGTAGTACCTAAGGCACTAGACTGCTAGCCAGAAGGCTGGAGGTTCAAACCCACCAGCCACTCCTTGGAAGGAAGGTTGGGCAATCTACTTCTGTAAATTGATACCGCCTGGAAAACCCAAGGAGGAGACTATGAGTCAGGACTGACTTGACAGCCCATAACAACAACAACAACTTTGGAATAAGCACACAAAAAACCCCTCCAAAATTATTGAATAGATGACAGGGATTCCCATTTTCACACTGTTAATGAAATTATCACAATTGAGAAGGGAAGAGGGTTGTGTTCATGGTCCGACTATAGATGTAACAGACGTCAAAAATAATGATTTGAACAGGGTTGAAAGATCAAGAGCAAGAACCAACAATAGTGATGTTTTAGGATGATGAAGGTTTTTGAGGGGGACTCTTATGATGGCCCAAAGGGTCTCACAGTTAAACACATTTTATACTGTGAAAGAGTAAGCAAAAAGTTGGCAATAGGAAGTTTTATATCAATGATATTGTTATTGTTAGGTGCCATCAAGTCAGTTCAAACTCACAGCAACCCTATGTACAACACAATGAAACACTGCCTGGTCCTGCGCCATCTTCACAATCTTCGCTGTACTGGAGTCCGTTGTTGCCACCGTGTCAATCCATCTCATTGAGGGTTTATAGCATTTCATAATGACTGATGCTCAAAAGGATCTCTGGTGGTGTAGTGCCTAAGGAATTTGACTGCTAACCAGAAGACTGGCAGTTCAAATTCACCACCCACTTCTCAGAAGGAAGACTGAGAAATGTATTTTCATAGAGATACAGCCTCAGAAACCCAAGGAGGGATTGCTATGAGTCAGACAAACTTGATGGCAGTGAGTTTGGTTTTTGTGGGGTTTTGTTTTTTCTTTTTCTTTTTTTTTTGATGTGAAAAGGTGATTTTGAATCATCACAATTAAAATAAATTATTTTCAGTATCCTCTAGGTACAGAGTGAGAAATATATCTTGGTAACACTTGTTCCAGGGAAAATAATTGAAATAAATATTCCTGGACATAATAGGTTAATTCACATCTAAGAAACTAGGCTCACAGAATGACTATATACCCAGCTGACCAATTCTTGATAATATAAAGATGGAAACAGAAGCTTAAAGCCAAAATGCTTAGAGCCAATTCATTGAAGATGCCCCTTAGTACCTGTTAATGAAGAAGAGGAAATTAAAATATGAAGTAATTAGACTACCTATGGTAGGGGCAATAAGATTCTCTAGCCAGCTTATTAACTATGAAGTGTTAATTCTATTCCATTTTGGAGTTCACTAACTGTGCTACTCACAAAATCTGAAATCTGGAAACTAAGAATATGTCTGTCCTTTGACCACTGAATCAAGTAGAATTAACCTTTTGAAATTTAAGTATAAATGCCTAATAAAAAGGATACAAGAACTACAGTCTATGACTGCCAGAATGGAAAGTTTTTATTGCTCACTGAAGTATCATATTAAAACATGAACAGCTTGAACATAGGGACCGTGTCTGTGGCAAACACTGCCAGTCAACTAGGCAGTATCCCCCTTCTTTCTTACCAACAGAACACCAATTTTGTTTGGGGTAATAGGGTACCTGTACTTGTTACCGCCAAGTCAATTCAAACTCATGGTCACCCTAGAAGATAGCATAAAACTGCCCCCACAAGGTTTCCAAGGCTACAATCTTTACAGAAGTAAACTGCCACATCTTTCTCCCGTGAAGCGACTAGTTGTTTGAACTGCTGACCTTTAGCAGTTGAGTGCTTAACCACTGTGCCACCAGGGCTCCTTGGGTAAGAGAGTACCTAATTAAAAATATCCAATCTTCCAGCTTTCTTTTCAACTAAGACTGGCTATAGGAGCTCTGGTGGCTTAGTGCCTAAGGCATTTGACTGCTAAGCAGAAGGCTGGCATCTTAAACCCACCAGCTACTCTTCAAAAGGAAGATAAAGCAATCTATTTCCATAATGATACTGCCTAGGAAATCCAAGGAGGGGTCACTATGAGTCAGGACCGACTCTACAGCAGTGAGCTTGGTTGTTTTTTTGTTTCATTTTTTTTTTTTTTTTTGAGACTGGCTATGTAGTCCAAAACCTGTCAATGTGTGCTTAGATGAAGTCCCTGAGAAGGGTGTTCCCTTCAGAATAAAATACAAAGCTTGCAAGTAGAAGGCTTTTGGCCTTTCTACATTTTCCTTTCTGGAATGCAGATTTAAGTCTGGAGGAACAGTGAGCATTGATCTATGCTGAGGAAGGCAGAGCAAGTTTATCTTCAGCAACACTAGTGAGTGACTGAACTGGTCTCGGCTATCTATATCTGGCCTTTTTGTTGTATGACAAAAGAAATCTCAAGGTTTTTAAGCTAATGCTGACCTAACTACTATTGACCAAGTTTTCTATTACTTTCAGCCAAATGCAGCCTTTACTTTTATTGTTGTTGTTGTCAGGTGCCGTTGAGTCAATCCTGCTTCATATCAACACCGTGTGACAAAAGAAAACTGTCCCATAGGGTCTTCTTGGTTATAATCTTCAAGGAAGCAGATCAGCAGGCCTTTCTTCAATGGTGCTGCTGGGTAGGTTTGAACAGTCACTTTAAGTCAAGCACTTAACCATTTGCTCCATTGTTGTTGTTGTTGTTGTTATGTGCCGTCGAGTCGGCCCCGACTCATAGCGACCCCTCCTTGGGTTTCCGAGGCAGTATCACTACGGAAGTAGGATTGCCCAACCTTCCTTCCGAGGAGTGGCTGGTGGGTTTGAACCACCAGCCTTCTGGTTAGCAGTCAAGTGCTTTAGCCACTATGCTACCAGAGCTCCCTTTGCTCCATTAGGCTCCTATTTTATAATGTGGTACAAATAGTTTGTACTCACCTACTAACCTGGTGCTTCAAACCTACCCAGCATCACCATTGTAAAAAAGCTTGGTGATTTGCTTTCATGAAGATTACAACAACAACCAAAAAAAGCCCTTTGGAATAAGATGGACCACAAGGACCTCAGCCTTCATGACCCTGAGACCAAAAGAACTAGATGGTGCCCAGCTACCAATGCCAACCACTAATAAAGGGATCAGAATTGGAGATCCTGGCTAGAGTGCAAGGAAACATGTGGAACAAAATTCAAAACAACAAAAATGACCAGGATTACTGGCCAGTTAGAGACTAGTGGAACCCCCAAGACGATGGCCCCAAGTTACCCTTCAGGCCCAGAAATGGACACTTCCATGGATTGATTCTCAGCACAACAGTAGAAAGACCTACAAACAGAATACCTACCCCAGGGAGATGCACCCACCTCCTCTAAGGAAATGCACCCCTTAGATCAACCAACCATGAGACACCAGAGGGGCAGCATTCATATAGAGGGAAAGGTTGATAGATAGGAACTCATAGATAAGAAGGGCACAAGGAGGGGGTACTCACAGGGAGGGGAGGGGAGAAGAGTTTTTTTATGGTTGGGAATGGTAATCAGGGTTGTGAAATCAAATGTGCATGAACTGTTGAATGTAAAATAAATCTAGTTTGTAAATTTGCACCCTAATTACAATTTAAAAAAAAAAAAACCTTTTGGAGCAGTTCTACTCTGTAACATATGGAGATGCCATGAAACAGAATTGATTCAATGGTGACAGGCTTGGTTTTTTATTTATTATTATTTGAAGGGTTAGTGGTGGTTCAATGGTAACATTCTCACCTTCTATGTAGGAGACCCAGGTTAGATTGCCAGCCAATGTACCTCAAGCAAAACCACTATTCATTGGTTAGTAGAGGCTTGGGTGTTGCTGTGGTGATGAATGGGTTTCAGCAGAGCTTCCAGATGAGACAGACTAGGAGGAAAGTCCTGGCGATCTATTTCCAAAAATCATTCAATAAAAACTCTATGGGAGTTCCGGCAAGATGGTGGACTAGGCAGAAAGACTGCACAGATGCTCTTCAACAAAGACAAGGGAAACCAATTAACACAGACACAGAAGATAATCTTGGACCCCTGAGCCTTGAAGGGAAGGATACAAAAGTGAACTAAACACCAACTA
>NW_006921727.1:2656308-2663686 GCF_000298275.1 Orycteropus afer afer
GTAAACTGTGGTCAATGACGTGAGACAAAGTATATGTGAACAGCTGTATGGAAAGTGAATTTGCTCTGTAAATCTTCACCCAAATCACAATAAATTAAAATAAATAAATAAAACAAAAATAAAAATAAAAACTCTATGGATCACAATAGTCCAATACTGTTGTGCATGGTATTGCCATGAATTGGGGGCCAACTTGACAGCAGCTAACAAGAGCAATTATTATTTGCATTAAGCATTTTAAATACACTATATGATTTAATTTCTTCAATAGCTCCACAAGGAGGAAAATATTCTTCCCCATTTTACGGAAAGGTTGAATAATTTACCCAAGATGACCCAACTAGTAAATAGCAGAACTCAACTTCAAATCCCGATCTGATGGATGCTATTGCTTCTTCCATGAGGCTAAACACAGTGCATTCTACATAGACAATTGCTTAGCACATTTTTTGAATTAAACAATCTGACCTTAAATGCAAGAGGAACATTTATGTTTAAAGCAAGTGATAATATCAAGAGCAATAAGTTGTAATTATGTCCCTCTCTGAATGTTAAAAATGCACAAGAAATGAGAAATCTTAGGTTATTCCTTTCAAACTCAAGTTTGGAATATGATTTGCTAGATGGCTTCTTATCATAGTAAACCCAGCAGTGAGGAATGTACAAAGTGTAAAGCAGTAGTTTCTTGGAGTCTATGGCTCTTTTTGTCTTTGACAGAAGCCCAAACTAGTATAGCTCATGTTAATACATGACTGATAAGTATTGGAATAACATTCTATCCAGATCTCTACTGTTTCTACACAGTCTTGTTTTTTGAGCACAAGGCATTAACCACTATCTTCAAGGGTGTTTGCCTAGCAGATAGCCATGGAAGCCAAAGATACTGTCACTTCTTAAATAGAGAGCAAATTCATTGACATACTCAAGATAATAAAATCTCTTTTAATAAAGCCTTCCTTCTTTCCCCAGAAGAGATTTAATTATATGCCAGGGTAATAATGATAATGTCTTTCTTGGGGCAAAGATTGGGCAGGTTTGCTAGTAGTCCCTTATAAGCTTGAGACTTTCCAAAGGTCAGTGCTTCTCAGTTATGATACATACTATTGTATGTATGGTATTAACATAAGCCTCTGTCTATATTGTTAGCAGGGGACTTAGGGGTAAGCAGAATTGACATAAACATTAAGCTCATGCATAAACTGTCTAAACCCATTTGGGCTGGAAGTGTGGCCAGTCAAACTAACAGTTGTAGTTGTTGTTGCTGCCTCAGGTCAGTTTGACCACTTGATAGTAGACAAGAGGGGTGCAGATAATCTAGTTGAGATATGCTTTTTTTAGTCTAACAGGATGATGTTGAAAGAATCAAGAATCTACCAATCAAGTGCCTTACATCATTATTATTTTTTTATAATGTAATTATCCCTGACAGTAGTTTTCAACCTTTCAGTAGTTCTCAACCTTTCACTAGTTGCCACAATCTTTAAAAAAAAAATAATAATAATAATAATAAACCTTTTTATTGTGATTTGGGTGAAAGTTTACAAAGCAAATCAGTTTTACATTCAACAATTCTCACACATTTTATTTCATGTCATTGATTGCAATCCCCTCAGTGTAACATCACTCCTCCCGCATCCTTCCTATGTTACTCATTTCCATTCCTCTTTCCCTCCAAACCCTTCCTACCTTCTGAACTTTGTCCTAGAGTTATTGTTCAGCTATGAGAGTGAGTTCAGTTCCATTCCTGAAGGGTGACAAGAGGCCATGGTCTTGGGGATCCTGCCAATCTCTATCCAACCAGTAAGCATGGTCTGTTTTTATAATTTTGATTTTTGTTCCACATTTGTCTCCCACTCTCTCTGGGATCTTTTAATGTGATCCCTTCCAGAGTAGTTGGTAGTGGAAGCTGGGAACCATCTAGTGCTTCTGGTTTCAGGGTCTTGGAGGCCAAGATTCATGTGGTCCATTAGTTCTTTGGACTAATTGTTTCCGTGTGTCTTTTATTTTCTTCACTGTTCTTTGCTCCAGGTTGGGGGAAACCAATAATTGTAGCTTCGATGTCCACTCACAAGCTTTTAAGACTCCAGTCACTACTCACCAAAGTAGAATGTAGAACAATGTCTTTATGAACTATGTTGATGCCATACTCTTTTAAATACTAGAATTTTGGCAGCATACTTGAAGGAATTAAATACCAAAATCATCACCAAAGTCATTAACAATAACATGGCAATCACTAACAATGTCTCATAAAAGCTTCTGTAAAAAGTTCCACTATGCTTTTCCTTGTAGCTTTTCTGCACTGTGTGGCTGTTTGAATACACCTATCTCATTCCCTGATCTTATCCTTTTATATCTTCATAATGCAAAGTTCCCACATGTTCCAATAAGCACATGCTCTTTCTTTAATGCCAATTTTAACTACACTGCATGACACAACCCATTAGCTCATCCACATTACATCTCACAGAGTTCTAAGTGACAGTATTCAGTTGTAACAAAGAAAAATATGTTACACTTTTGTGTCATGTAATTTGATGAAGGCATATGGTGCCCTCTGTGCCCCAGCACACTGAATGAGGACCACTATCTTTGTGGCCCTGGACAGCACATTGATGTCTACGAACACTCCCTGCATGCACAAAGGGATCTTCTAGGCACAGTAGAGGATTATGATATTTTTAATCCTGCCAACAAAGATGTAATACATTTTGGAAATGTGTGTGTGTGTGTGTGTGTGTGCGCGTGTACACAAACACCCAAAGAACACATCTATGAACAATATCATTACAAGAACCAATTAAGGTGATATGTGTATAAATCTCAGCCCATAATTCAGGTGTACCAAAAATATGGCATTTCTTTATTTTCTTTAAATTAAGCTAAATCCTATGCCAAATCCTCAGCTTACTGAGTTCTTATTTTATGTCAGACACTGTTTTTGAGCATTATTATATTCATTCATTTAAACCTTACCCAACTCCATGAGTAACTATTATTATGCCCATTTACAATTGAGGAAACTGAAGCACAGAGAAGTGACATTTTCCAAGGTTACATAACTGGCAAAACTAGTGGTTTGCTAGTTTGGGCCTTTACTAAAAATAAAAGGAACCACCAAACTCAAGAAGCTTCTGTTTTCAACACACCGGGTTAGCACAATTGTTATGGAAGCTTCCTCATAAAATGTCAGCCATAGACAAAGTTTATGAATATGTTTCCTATCTCCCCTTTTTCTTTTTTTTTTTAACCTTAAATTAGGATCAGCTGTATTTTAAATACCAATCCATCACCAAAGTCGTTAACAGTAACATGACAATCACTAACAACGTCTCATAGCTCCATAAAAGCTTGCAGAGTTGGAATTCTGTTATAATATTTTGTTAACTTAGAGTTGGTTTATATTTTGAGTAACATTTATCAGGCATAAAAGGTTTAACTTGATTACTCAAAAGCTAGGTACATTCAACTTTCTGAATTTATTACTCAATTATATCTGGATGTTGGACAGCTGGATAGTTATCCAGTGGTGATGAGTTCTACTAAAATTAATTCAGTACGTTTTGTAGGAAGCAGGGTCAGGAACTTTTAGATCACAAATCTTCAACCCTGACCCCAAGGTTTCAGATCCACAATCCACAGAAAATTTCAAATAACATTCAAGTGAAAGGCAATCTGCTGGTCTCCCAGAAAAATGCTTTGAGAGTTCCTGCTCTCCTGGGACAGAAGAGAGTTTGAAATAATGAAGTAAGTCTGCCTCCATCTCTCTCCACTCTTCTCTCTGTCTGTACATGTGTCTGTACCTGTCCTTTTAAAAGTGTGAAAAGCTATGGCCAAATCAGTACATTCTTAACTGTTATTTCCAGAAAATGAGATTGTGAATTTTGTGGAAAATCTGGAATTTCTCTCCATCAAAATGAACACTGTGAAAAAAGCAAGGCATTTTCCTCCTGCCAATTCATGCAACATAATCAATTGGGAAAATCATATAAATTTCTTGTGTCATATTTTTCTTATTCTTTACTGTAACTATTTAAAGGAGCCTTCATTTTCAAAAAGGTGGTATAAAGTCTGATGGCTATTTCAAGAAGAAAAGACAACAATTGATTCACCCTATCGAAGTCTGTCATGTAACAGCTGAGCCCTGGCACCACCAACAACAAACAACAAATGTGCCAATGATAGCAAGATGCATTAGGGAGATAAAGTGCAGCTTTTTTCATGCCAAAGTGCCCACTTGACCAGATGAAGAGAGGGTGCAACACTGCTTTGAGAAGGTGAATGCTGAGAAGGCGGTAATGACACCGCAACACTGGGCAGTAATTGAGAATGTCGGTCTCATTTCAGACCTTCTGAGAGAGGGCAGCTACAATGTGTCTTTTGACATTGCCACTTGGAACCAAGTCACCTTTCTCATTAGGCTCTTTAAATGCCAACTGACCATGCTGAGAAATCTTCTATAACACATAGAAGCATTTCAGTTTTCTCCTGAAGAGAGGTATAATAAAAAGCTAAACAATGACAGACCTCACACACTACAAAACAAACCTACCACTGGCACATAATCCTTCAGTATTGTCACAAATTTTGGTAGCTCAGTCGAAAACCTTAAATGCAAATTATGAAACAGTTTGGCAGTTTCTTCCTTCTATCATTGCTGCAAGAATTATTCATGTGCTGAAGCTGACTATACATGCAACTAAGCTCTGAGTGTCATTTTCTAAACTCAAATCAAGAATTTTGTGGCTGGACTCCCAGTTTCTAGATGTAGGGCAGACAGAATGTTTCAACCCAACTCCACCTGTTAACATAAATTGGCCAGAAAGCTTCTCAGAAAAGATACACAGACCAGAGTTTGGTAAATTTCTTAGATCATGAAAATTACTTATCACAAAGGTTCTGACTCCATCTAAACCTCCTTGGCCCCCTTATCTCACTGTAGATAAGGGAGCAGAGAAGAGAAAAAATATTAAGACTCAAGATAACATAAGGTTGAAATGACTGCTCTTAATGTATCTTCTGACATTGAGAACCAAGAAAAAGCTAATTACTTAGCAATTAGCAGTGCTATCATCTTAATTGGAAGTGCACCACATTAAGAAGCTATTTGACCAAATAATTTTCAAGTTGATTGAGATGACAATCAACTGTAGACATAAGACCTATTGGGGGACAACCTATAACCAGGGGGGAATGTAAACACTTTATGGATCCTATATCCAGGCCTACGTGATTCTATATCTCTCAGGGCAGTAGTTCTCAAAATGTTGACTACAGATGCCTTAGGAATTCCAGAAACCTTTTCAGAGGGAGCATTAGGTCAAAACTATTTCCATAATGCTGAAAAAAAGCTAATGATCATTTTCACTGAGCTGACATTGCACTGATGGATCAAAAGCAATAGTGAGTGAAACCTCTGGCATCTTAGCTTGAATCAGAATCAGTCATTGCACTCTTCAGTGCCATTCAGTAGCTCTCAGGGAGGGGTTGCTGTTTCTCTTAAGGGTGTCTGATGAATCACTAAAAAAATATTCTGTTAAATCTCAACTCTTAGGTACACTTATTTTTAGTATTTCATGTGACAAAATGCACTCAAAACTTTCTATTGCAGAGCAAAATACAATGGTTGTCTTCAAGGAAAGCACATTTGTGATTGTTTTGGTCATCAGGTACACTAGCTGGCTAAGTTATTTAAGTGAATACAGACTGCAGCTGCTTGAGGAAGGTAATAGGCTGTTCATGCATTCAACTAATTTTTCTTGAACTCAATGCTCTTAATCTAAGTCAAACATAATAACCCTTAGCTGTCTTCAAAGCTGAATGATACATTGACCATGAGGTAAAATTCATATACCTTACAATTCACTGGCTTAAAATGTGCAATTCAATGGTTTTAGTTTATTTACAAAATCGCACAATAACCACAATCAACCTTAAAACAATTTAATCTCCTAAAAAAGAAACCCCCGTATATCCATCAGCAGTCAAGTTCCATCTCCTCCCCACCTGTTTCAACAAACAGTTGTTGTTGTTGTTATGTGCTGTCAAGTTGGCCTCAACTCATAGTGACCCCTCCTTGGGTTTCCAAGGCGGTATCGCTATGGAAGTAAATTGCCCAACCTTCCTTTCGAGGAGTGGCTGGTGGGTTTGAACCACTAGCCTTCTGGTTAGCCATCAAGTGCCTTAGGCACTATGGTACAAACAGATGCAACCCTAAAAGAATTCACTTGTCTAGGACAAGAAATTTGAAGACAGCTATCTAACCAATCAACAGGAAAAGATCCCTATTAGTGCTCATTCCAAAGAAAGGATCTGACAGAATGAGGAAATTATTAATATCATATGCAAGTAAAAGTTTTCTGAAGATAAATAAAAAGTGGTTACGCCAGTATCTGACAGGGAACTGCCAAAAATTCAAGCCAGATTCAGAAGAGGACATGGTAAAAAGGATATCATTGTTGATGTCAGATCAATCTGGGATGAAAGCAGAGATTATCAGAAAGGTGTTTACCTATGTTTTATTGTCCATGCAAAGGCAATCAACTGTGTGGATCACAACAAATATGGATAACATTGTGAAGAATAGGAATTCCAGAACACTTAACTGCGCTCATGTGGAACCTGTACATAGACCAAGAGACAATCATTCAAACAGAACAAAGGGATATTGTGCTTTAAAATCAGGTAAAGTGTGTGTCAGGTGGTATCCTTTTACCATACTTACTCAATCTGTATAGTAAGTAAATAATCTGAGAAGGTGGCCTATATGAAGAAGAATGCAGCATCAGGATTGGAGGAAGATTCATTAATCTGTGATATGCAGATGACACAACCTTGCTTGCTGAAAATGAAGGGGACTTGAAACACTTTCTGATGAAGATCAGAGACTACAGCCTTCAATATGGATTATGTCTCAGCATAAAGACAGCAAAAATCCTCACAACTGGGCCAAGAAGCAACATCATGATTAAGTGGAGAAATGTTGAAGTTGTCAATGATTTCATTGTTCTTGGATCTACAAGCAATACCCATGGAAGCAGTAGCTAAGAATCCAACAAGGCATTGCATTAGGCAAATCTGCTGCACAAGACCTCTTTAAAGTGTTGAAAAGCTGTTCACTTTGAGGACTAAGGTGTGCCTGACCCAAGTCATGATATTTCAATAGCCTCATGTGCATGCAGAAGCTGGACAGTGAATAAGGAAGACTGAAGAAAAACGAGTGCCTTTGAATTGTGGTATTGGGAAAGAATATTGAATATGCCATGAACTGCCAGAGGAATGAACAAATCTGTCTTGGAGGAAGTTCAGCCAGAATATTCCTTGGAAGAGAAGATAGAGAGATTTCATCTGATATTTAAAAAAAAAAAAAAAAAAAAAA
>NW_006921727.1:2663786-2666879 GCF_000298275.1 Orycteropus afer afer
CTGCCAAGTGTATTCTGACTCACAGGGACCACTCCTTGGGTTTCCGAGGTGCTATCTCTATGGAAGTAGATTGCCCAGTCTTCCTTCTGAACAGTGGCTGGTGGGTTTGAACCACCAGCCTTCTGGTTAGCAGTGGAATGCCTTAGGCACTATGCAACTATACTCTGAACGTATCATCAGGAGCAACCAGTCCCTGGAGAAGAACATCATGCTTGGTAAAGTGGCAGGTCAGAAAAAGATTAAGACCCTCCATGAGATGGATTGACAGTTGCTACAATGGGCTCAAGCACAGCAATGACTGAGAGGCTGGCACAGGACCAGGTAGTGTTTCATTCTGTTGTATACAAGTCACTATGAGTTGAAACTGAATTGGCGGCACCTAACAACAACTCGGAAGGAAGATGGGGCAATCTACTTCCGTAGTGATACTGCCTCAGAAACCCAAGGAGGGGTCACTATGAGTCTGGTCCGACTAGACAGCACATAACAACAACAACAACAAACAACAACTTATAAATAATAACACTTTATAGTTATGATATGTAATTATAATTATATATATAATAACATATGTGCTATAACTATATAAACTTTAAACATTTACATAAATTATAAATACTGATATATAAATCTATAGACTTGTCTATTCTGGACATTTCAAATAAATAGAATTATATGGGTTTTTTTTTTTTTTGTCACTGGCTTCTGTTACTTAGCATATTTTTGAGGTGCCTTTATGTGGTAACATGTATCAGTACAGCATTCCTTTTTATTGCCAAGTAATATTCCATTGTATGTATATACCACATTTTATTTATTCATTCATCAGTTGAATATTTGTGTATCTTTCTACTTTTTACCTATTATGGACAGTGCTGCTATGAATATTCCTGTCCAAGTTTTTATATGGAGTTACATTTTTATTTCTCTTGGAAATACCTAGGAATGAAAATGCTGGATAATATGGTAAGTATGGGAGCTCTGGTGGCACAGTGCCTAAGGCATTTGACTGCTAACCAGAAGCCTGGCAGTTCAAACCTACCAGCCACTCCTGGGAAGGAAGATGGGGCCATCTACTTCCATAGTGATACTGCCTCGGAAACCCAAGGAGGGGTTGCTATGAGTTGGATCTCACTCGACGACAGTGTTTGGTTTGGTTTGGTTTGGTAGTGATACAGCAAAGAAAAACAAATAGTATAATCTAGTAGGGAATACAAAATATTAACTTTTGGGATGAGTATAAGGATAGGAAAAGTACAGGGCACATATAAGCAGATAATAGAATGGCCAAATTTAACCTAGATTAAATTAGCCAAGTAAGATCTTCCTGAGGAAGAAATGTTTGCACAGAGAACCAAGTGAAGGGTTGATCAGAATTAACTTGACAAAGAAGGGAGAAATTGGTACAAAGAGAAAAATTCATGTAAGAGCCAGGAGGTTAAGAGGAAGCATGTTCCCTTTGAGTAACAAGGAGAAATTAATTGTGTTTGGAAACTGCATAGTATGTAAGGAGTACCAAAAACCAAACCCATTGCCTTTGAGTTGATTCTGGCTCATAGAGCCCTATAGGTCAGTATGGAAACTCTCCCTTGGGTAACCAAGTCTAGGAGCAGACTGCCACATCTTTCTCCCACAGCAGCTAATGTGTTCAAACCACCAACCTTTCCATTAGCAGCCTACTGCTTAGTCTCTGCATCAGTAGGACTCCTAAAGGGGTAAAAAACTGAGATTGAAGTACTCAGGGAATACTAAGGGGCTATAACCAGATCAGTTTCTGAAAAAAACACACTTGGCTCTATTTGGAGAATGTTGTTGTTGTTGTTGTTAGGTGCTGTCGAGTCGTTTCTGACTCATAGCGACCCCATGCACAGCAGAATGAAACACTGCCCGATCCCACGCCAGCTCCACGGAATATTTGGAGAATAGATTGAAGGAAAGGCAAACTGGAAGCTTGAGACTGTATGGTGATTATAGGCAAAGATAGTCCAGAAATGATAGTGGCCCAGATTACCATGGTGAGAGTTGGCCTGACAGGGATGGGACGGAATTAAGAAACAAATAGTAGAATAAATAAGAATGGTGACTGATTGTATGAGGATGGTAAAAAAAAAGGGGGGGGGGATAAAAGTCTTTCCTAGAGTTTCTATTTAGGCAACTGTGTGTACAATAATGCCATTTATTAAGATAGGGCCACAGTAAATATGCCAAATCATGATCCACAGGTCAGTGAACAAAGAAGGACCATTTTCTGTGTACTCACTAAATGCAAATCAATGGGCTAGAACTGTGAATATAAAACTAATTAAAATAAGGATGCTTTAGGCAGAGTAATAGCACCACCCCTCTCAAAGATGTTACATCCCTATTTCTAACCTAACCAAACCAAAACTAATCCTGCTGCCATCAAGTTGATTCCTACTCATAGTGACCCCCACTGAGTTACAAACAGTGTATCTTTACAGAAGTAGATTGCCCAGTCTTCCTTCTGCAGAGTGGCTGGTGAGTTTCAACCGCCCGCCTTCTGGTCAGCAATCAAACGCCTTAGGCACTGTGCCACCAGAGCTCCTTCCCAAACTATAGAACCTGCAAATATATTACTTTGTATAGTGTGCAGAAAAGAGATAACATCTGAAATACTATTCTTGAAAAAGCTGTTTCAAGATTGGCCCTTGAAACTTATATTTTTCTTGGAACTTATATTTCTGGAGGGTTTCCATCATCACCTGGTATTAATGGCTCACTGTCCTAAATTGTTTGTACAATCAACATGGTTTATGATGAACACCAGCTTTCCTTCTGAGGTTTTAGAATTGTGGTATGTGGTAGAGAGCGGCTGCCTATGTAACCTGCCCCTAATGAAAACCTGGGTATTGAGTCTCTAATGAGCTTCCCTGGTAGGTAACATTTCACACATACAGTCACAGCTAGTTGCTGAGAGAATTAAGTGTATCCTGTGTCATGGTGTCACTAAAGTTAGTGTCACCTAATGTGATAACCGGGAGCTCTGGTAGCATAGTGGCTAAGGCACTTGACTGCTAACCAGAAGGCTGGCGGTTCAAACCCACCAGCCACTCCTCGGAAGGAAGGTTGGGC